>NW_015169860.1:37129-99592 GCF_001447785.1 Gekko japonicus | reverse complement strand
ATACCTGAACCAGCATGGTAGAAAATGAGGGCCCAGCGATTGTGACACACACACAAAGGAAGAGGGGTTTAAAAGCACTGTCTTTTTACAATGCAATTCTAAACAAAGTCACACACTTCTAAACCCATTGAAGTCAAAGAGCTTGGGAGGGTATAATTCTGTCTAGGATAGCTCTGCTAATCTTACATGTTATGAACAGTCTGGCAGTGGTGCACCTAGCCTATTTGACACCAAGAGTGGATCATGCTCTCTCAATAAAGTGGGTGGAGAGGGGAAACACCACCTACCTCTTGTACTTTTCCTCCCGCTTCCTGCCCTCTAAGGGTGCCAATTTATGCACTGTTAACTTGGAAGAGCATTCCTGATCTTGGTGGGATTTACTTCCAAGAAAACACATGCATGGGATGGAATGAAGAGCTTCTTTTTCGAAAAAGAATACTTGACCACATGTAGGAAGAAAAATGAAAGCAAGATTTCTTTGGGGGTTGCAGCTGTGATCCTACACACATTTACTCAGAAGTAGCTTGCATACAGATGAAGAGGAAAGGCTGCCTTAGCATTGTGCTAACATAATATTTGTTTGTAATATTTAGTTATGTATATTGACAGAAGTACAAATCAGAAGCAAGGTTTCCTTGTGTGTATGTGATTTCCTAGTGGGAAGATATCTTTATTTTAAGTATGAAACAGCAAGCAAGCAAGGGACTGGGGGAAGAGAAGGAGGGCATGAGAAATGACAATGAGAAATGGTAACCTTAATATTAGCATTGTGGTTCCCAGAAAAAAATTCTCCCAGGTTGCACTTTTCCAATTCACTGCAACCAGCCTGTTTCTAATCCTACTCTGGCAAGAGCTTCAGAATTGGACCCAATAATGGTTCTAATGGGGGAGAAGAGCTTGGTTATGGCCCCCAGAAGCGCTCTATGGCCAAACAGCCACACTTCTCCTCTGCACAACTCCCGCACCTTGAAACTGACTTGCAGCCGCATCCCAACTGCATTTTCAAAGTCCTGCAGCCCACTAAACCCTGCCTGGCATTTTGGAAACATAGAACCGGGAGGGAGTTTTTAGTCCAATTATCTCTGTGCTGCAGTCCTTAGATCTTTGTCTCATCAGGTTTTCTTCACCTGGAATTCATTTTGGGGTACGACAATTACCCCATCTCCTGCACCTGTGATGAAGCACCCCCACTGCACTGTCCTTGATATGCCACTGCAGTCTGGTCCTTCAGAATGTGGCAAAATACAGGAGATATCAAATGTGTTATTGTGACCGCAGTTTAATCATGCATATCTAGCAACTTGGCTTTAATTATTAAATGTGGGGTTGGAAAACTGAACACAAACCAAAATCTGGCGTTGCATACTGCCTAAGAATTAATACTGGGCAGCCTTCAGCTGAAACATCAGCCATGAACTCACTAGGCAGCATTAGGCAAACCAGTATCCTCTTGGCCTCAGAATACTGCAATACACCATGCAAAGGTCTCCCTCCAAAGTCAACTTGGAGTCTCCAGCTGGTGCAGAATGGCTCAGTTCAGTTATTCTCAGGAGCCTCAACTGGCTGCCCTTCAGTTACCAGGTTCAGTTCAAGGTATTGACCACCACATATAAAGCCCTTTATGCCAAGGGTCCAGTATATCTGTGGAAAGCTCCAACCGTCCTGGCTTTGAGAGCCAGTGTGGTGCAGTGGTTAAGAGTGGCAGAGTCTAACCTGGAGAACTGGGTTTGATTCCCCACCCCTCTGTATAAAGCCTGCTGGGTGACCTTGGGCCAGTCACAGTTTTTTCAGAACTCTCTCAGCCCCACCCACCTCACAAGGTGACTATAGTGGGAAGAGGAAGCGAAGACAATTGTAAGCCGCTTTGAGACTCCTTCAGGTAGAGGAAAGCAAGGTATAAAAACCAACTCTTCTTCTTTCCACAACCTACTCAAAGCTGAATTATTCAAGAGGGCTTTTTACAAAGGTAATATACCTGTACTGTAATCAAATGTTTCAGAAAGATGCTTTGATAAAGGGGTAAGGAGTATTGGCTAGACTACTATGTACAGTACATACCATCTGTTGCTGTTAGTGTGATTCTACTATGTAATTTCTGCATTGTTTAACATCATGCTAATGCTTTGTTTCAGTGTGGTCCGTGGAATCTGTTTTCAGGTTTCTGCAAGTCAAACCCTATTGCATTGTTTATTGGATGCCCCATTTCTGTTAATTTAATTGTCTCATGCTGTGTGATCCCCCTTTGGTACCAGTGAGAAAGACAGACTGTAAGTGAAGTAAATCAGTCAATCAATATGATGTGGTGGCAAAAATTTATTTGCAATCCTCAATGCCATGTGCTGGCAAAATGCACAACTGAAGGTGACACTCAAGTGCAAAGGCAATGGGAAGCAGTCCTAAGTGTGGTACAAAATAAGTTTCAGTGAACTATCCCCTAAGCAAACCAGTATTATAACTGCTTTGGGGCAGTCCCATTGCTTTGATAACTCACTATACAGCATCTGGTAAAAGTGCTTTACAATAGCCAAATCCAGTGAACACACTCTCCTACTAGCAGGGGCAGTGTCAGGATTATGCAGAGGTGGGGCAGTTGCCAGGGCCCATTATGGCAGGGCCCACTACTAGCACTCCACCACCCCTCCTTCATTGTTAAAGCCACAGAGCTGCAGGCAGTGAAGCTGTGGGCATTGGCAATGGGAGGGATTGCAAATGGGGAGGGGAAGGATACACAGGCAACTGGGAGTCATGTGGGTTGGGTGGGAAAGAAGGATGATGGGAGAGGAAGGCTTGGGATTAACATAGGAGGGGAGGGGGGACCTCCAAACTCTCTGCCCGGAGGCCCCCAAAACCTGGAACTGGCCCTGCCTACTAGGGTTCCCAGGTCCCTTTCACCTGCCAGTGGAGAGATGGGGGGACATTCTGGGAATGGGAAGTGACGTTGCCCCACCCATTCCCCTCAAAACAGTAACATTGCATGTGACATGTCTGTGTCACCCCAAAGGTGACGTTGGCATGTCAATGACAGTGGGGGTGATGTTCTGGATTTTGGGCAAAACTCTATGGTAAAATTGGCATCAGACCATAGAGTTTCCCCAAAAAGTCAGAGCATCACCACTCGACGTTGCCGACATGCTGACATCACTTCTGGGTGAAGCAGGCATGTTGCATGCAACATGGCTGTTTGGGGGGGATTCCCTCCCACTGGCCAGCTGGCTGGCGGTGGGCAGAAGCCAGCAAAATCAGGGGATCCTCCACCCCGATCGGGTAAATGACAACTGTACTGCCTACTAGAAACAAGCTCTTCTCCATGGGTCTTCTCTACCAGGAGTTCAAGAAGCTGCTGAACTGAGTCCTCCCCATATCACATTAGTGCTGCAGGGGACTACCAAGTGTTTCCGCATATGTTAAAACTGAGTGCTCTTTGAGCATTTAGTAACTGAAGCAAGCAATTTAGTCACATGAACAATGTAATGTGTCAAGAGAGACCTCACATGGACTTGTGACAGCAATTTCCATGAAAAAAGAAACTTGAAAGTAAACTTTGAGAACTATTTCTATGAGATGTCAATGACAAAAATATGTTCAGTTATAATGTATGAATCATTCTTTAGAAAAGCCTCTCACAGAGCAGATCAGTTGATCAGCAGTTATGAAAAAAGGAGGAAAGGAGAGCTTAAGTGGGTTTTTTCCTTCCCCCACCTAACAGCTGGTCAATTTTATGCGTGGCTTTATGTAGACACTCTCCACAGAGTAATTAAAGTATATTTTGTTTTATTTATTTATTTGTAATTGTATTGACTATCACCTGCACTTCCCCCTGAGACTCAAGGCATACTACATAGTGTAAAACAATGCAATCAAATAGTGGGACACGTCTAATAAGCAATGCAATAGAACTAGAAGTACAAAAATTAGTAATGATGCAAACAAATAGTATTGGACATGATATGTCAAACAATTGTTACAAAACTAGAAAACAATGCAGTAGGAGCAGGATAATGCTTACAGTAAAAAGATAATAAATACAGTGGCATAGACTAAGAGAAAATAGAGGTTCAAAGAAAGTATCTGTACCTAGTATATCTCCTACTTGTGCCTTCCAATGAGATTGAGGAAGGCTTCTGAACTCTAGTCCTGATTGTTCTCTGGTACTGAAAGTATGTAGCCTTTTGTGATCCTTTCCACTGGCAGAGCTGTGGTCATTTTCAAATACGTAACTCCGTGGAATCCATCTGTGTTGTTTCTCATTTAAAAGATGAGGAAAAAGAACTAAAAGACAGCCATTCACCAAAGGCCAATTTATCCATGGCACAGGTGAGCCTATGCCTCAACAGTCCAAACCTCATTCTACCTTGCTTTCATCATCCAACTTTTCAACTAGGTCTAACTATTTATCTTGAACTTAAATTGTAGGCAGAGCTTGGAAGCGTTCCTAAATATCCTTGATTCCTGTAGGGAGGGACTGATTTTATAGCAAATTCCTCAGTTAAAGCCCTTTGAAATCTTAGCAGACATATCTTTGGACTTTAAACAAGAAGTAAATATTCAAATTGAAGACACAATTAAACAAGACAATGGGAATCTGTGATTGGCATTTTTAAAGGATTAACAGCAGCCTGGGAGGGACCAGGGAGAGTTGTCTCTTTCCCTTGTTCTGTTTTTCGGATGTAAATTTCCCCTCCCTTTCTAGATTTTATTTGCACATACAGGTACCCATACAGTTGCAGTTCTCTTAATGTCATGTAGAGTCAGTCTCTAATAATACCTAATGTATGGATGATACATAAGCAGGAGGTTAAGGAACTGTGGCCAGCAGTGGGAAACCAAAGTAAAGTCAAAATTATTTTTCAAATATGAGGCTATTGTACTGAAAAAGACAATAATGCTAGGGAAAGTGAAGACAGAAGGAAAAGAGAAAGACCCAACATGAGATGAGTTTATGGCTCTTGAAGTCAAGGGGGATTGCAATACTTTTTGTAAAACGAGTCAACTTTATAATGAAAGAAAAAAAGACAGACCCTGTGGGTCGTTTCATTTTTCTTAATGGCCATATTGAAGGGGAACTATGGACCTTTGCATCCATATATGCTCCAAACGAGGTACAGATATCATTCCTGAGTGATATTCTATCTAAATTTCAAACGTTTCAAGGAGGAAAACCTGGTCATCGGTGGAGACTTTAATTTTATAGCCGACAATGTCTTAGACCACTCGCATGCTAAGCCCAGAAAACAACAGCAACGGCACTCCAGTACCAGATTGGCTGAATGGATATGGAGCAGAGGTCCATCAGTGGCTACTAGAGACTCTGGGGCAAGTGATTCTCTGTCATCTTGGTGCTTGGGGGGGTCAACAGTGGGAGGGCTTCTAATGTCCTGGCCCCACTGGTGGACCTCCTGATGGCACTGGTATTTCTGGCCACTGTGTGATACAGAGTGTTGGACTGGATGGGCCTTTGGCCTGATCCAACATTGGCATCTCTTATGTTGTTATGTTCTTATGAATTGTTTAAATCATTCAATCCCATTGATACTTGGAGAACACAACATCCTACGGACCAGGACTTCTCATACTTTTCGGCATGACATAACGTCTTCATCCAGATTGACTATATTCTAATTTCCTGTTCTCTATTACCGCAACTTCAATCAGCTACCATTGGCCCTAGGCATCTATTGGACCAGGCCTGGATAGAATGCCAATTGCAAGGTGTCACAGAAGAAACAACTGACAGACAATGGTCAATGGATACATCCATTTTATTACATGCATCAATTACAGAGACTGAATACAGATATCAAGAATTTTCTGGATATCCATAAAGGAACTGAAACGGATACTGCTGTTCAATGGGACACGTTGAAGGCAGTAATAAGAGGTTCTATAATTGCAATGACAGCTCACCTGAAAAGGGAATCACAGAAATTGAAAACAGTCATCCTGAATCATATAATGACATTAGAACACAAACACAGAAGAACTGGACAAAGTTCAACGTATCTAAAACTCCAAGCAGAACAGAAAGCTCTGGACTCACTAGAACTTAAGACAGTCCAAAGAAATTTACTAATAATGAAAGAAAACTTCTGGCACAAATCGTCAAAAAATATGCGGTTACTGGCATGGAGGGTGAAGGAAAAGAAGAGGAAGACAATTATAGGTGCAGTAAAAACCCCAGAGGGGGAGCACCATAACACCTAAAGGGCCATTGCAAAAGATTTGCTCAATTTTATGATACGTTACATCACTCTTCTTCCCCAAAGGCAGATGATATCAATACCTATTTGAATTCAATAGCACAGATGAACGCTTTATCGACAGAACAGGCCAAGATGCTGAACAGCCCAATCACACGCCAGGAAGTGCAGGATGTAATCAAACAGACAAAACCAAACAAGGCCACGGGGATTGATGGCTTACCAGCTGAATTCTACAAGACCTTCTGCCCCTCCCTAATTGAACCTTTTCTTGATCTCTGCAATAAGGCTCTGAAAGGGGGACATCTACCACCGTCCTGGTCAGACTCCTCCATAACGGTGTTGCCAAAAAAATAATAAAGACCCCACTGATCCAGCGTCGTACCGACTCATTGCCCTAATCAACAATTATGCCAAACTGTTTTCAGCAATATTAGTGAATCGTCTCAAGATGGTGGCCCCAAAATTGATAAACACAGACCAAACCGGGTTTATCCCTCACCGACAAATCACCAATAACATGTGACATACGCTGAACGCAATCTTGCACGGAAAAAAATACAAAGACAGAAGCGAAAATATTGGCCTTAGATTTCAAGAAGGCTTTCGACTCCATCGAGATCCCCTACTTGATGGCACTCCTCCAATGCATAGGGTTTGACAATAACTTTCTTATGGCACTACAATCAATCTATCAAAATCCTAGAGATAAGGTACGGGTCAACGGCCTAAATTCTGCTTTCTTTCCCCCCTCCAAGGGAACAAGGCAGGGATGCCTGCTCTCGCCACTCATCTTTGCCCTCGCCATAGAGCCTCTGGCTGAGGAACTACACAGGAACAACGCCTTCAAAGGAATCAACATAGCAGGCACAGAGTACAAACTGACTATGTATGCAGATGACATGGCTCTGTATATTGCTGACCCAGTACAATCCTTGCCAATTGTCTCTAACACCATCACCAAGTTTGGAAATATTTCGGGACTGTGTCTTAATATAAGTAAATCTGAAATATACCCCATTATGGTCTCTAAGACAGCTAAACTCAAGATAGAGCGCACTTTCAGTTATAAATGGATAACTTCTGAGTGGAGACACCTTGGAATTCAGATTCCACTAAACCTGCATAAACTAATGGACTGTAACTTTTATAGACTACATAAAGAGATCCAGGGAAGAATTCGGAACTGGAACAAACAAACACTCTCTTTAGCTGACCGCCTACAACTAATACAAAGTTTTTTATTCTCTTGTTTTCTATACCACTTCTGGGCGCTGCCCATTTCTATCGCAGACAAAGACCTCAATAAGTGGCAACGAACACTGACTACCTTTCTGTGGAACTCGGCTAAACCCAGAATTGATCATCGCCATCTGACCAAGCCAATCCCTATGGGAGGGCTAGGAGTACGTTCACTCTGGTTGTATTCTCAGGCTGCTGCTATCTCTAATATAGTAAGGATGTTACAAGTGCAATACACCAACTGGATGCACATTGAACACTCATAAGTACAACTGTTCACCCTTCAGGAAGCAGTATGGATGCCTAAATCAAGTAGACCCAAGACATTAGGACAGAATACCTTCCTAGAATAGACTTTTAGAATATGGGACTTAAAAAGAGGAGCACTCGCTCCAAAAATCTCTCCCTTGTACACATACACTCATCAACCATGGTTCTTACTGGGACAGGAATTTGGGGCCTTTTCGATAATGAAGGATGCTGGATTTTGTAGACTACAAGATCTTGTTACAAAGGTATCACTCCACCCCAAAAACCATTTTGAGACTCAAATAAACTCCAAGATTTCATGGTTAAAATATTATCAACTAAAAAACTTAATAGACTGGACAGTAAAACAGGGAACCTTCTCTAGACCCAAAACTAGCTTCAAACTTACTCTGGACAAACTCTCTGATAGCCCAAAGGGTCTGTTGTCAATCGTATATAAAACCTTGATGGACACTGAAAAGGAAAAAACAATGGCCAATAAACTCACTTGGCACAAGGATCTCCGAAAAGACCTAACACCTAATCAACAATGGGTGGCAATTTGGGACTCACATGCCTCTAAATCAAAAATCTTCTTTATAAAAATACAATTTTTTAAACTTCATATGAGATGGTACCTTTCTCCTGCATGTTTACAACATATGCACTCAACATATAGCCCTGTCTGTTGGAAAGGATGTGGTGCAGTCAGTGATTTTTACCATTGCTGGTGGTCATGCCCAGCAATACAATCTTTTTAGAAGCAAGTCATAGAGGAAATTAACAAAATCACATCTCAAAAACTCCCATTAGACCCAACTACCTTACTCCTCAACCTGGCTGACACAGACATTCAAGATTTGGAAATCTCAAAGTTTACCTCTACTCTACTGGTGGCGGCCAGATTGACACTTGCAGCAACATGGAAATCCTCTGACCCTCAGGACATCTTAATATGGAGAAATAAATGCTGAGACCATTTCATGATGGATAAGATTGCAGATACTGCTGAAGAACAACTCAGGCCCTGGTCACACTGGGGGAAATAGGTGCGGTTTTTTTGAGCCGCACCAAAAGAGAAGCGCAGTGGCGGAATCAGGCAGATCCCCCCAGCCGCCGCGCAGTTCCTCCCCGGCACAATCGGATGCCTGGGGGAAGCCACGGACCGCAGAGCGAGGCGAGCCCACTGTGCATGCATGTGCATGCGGAGTTCGGCAGGACCTCACATGCTGCGGGAGAGACAGGCACACCAGCGATCAGACACCCGTCCCTGCAGCGGATTTTCAGGTAGGTAGTAGTGTTTTCTAGGGGGGTTTTTTGACGCGCAGTTTTGCCCAGAAGGGATGGATCGGGGGCGGGTGTGTGACGCTTCCCAGATGTTGCGGTGTGATCGTGCCCGTTTGATGCGCCCCGATCCATCCCTCTTGTGGGGCAAATCCTCCCTTGTGACCGGGGCCCTAGTAAAGGTACTAACTCACACTCAAAATTTGTACAAACATGGTTTCCTCTAATTCAATATATGGCAGAAAATGATATTATACCTTCCAACCCACACTATATAGAATGGCTTCGATTTTAAATTTAACTCTTTTGGTCTGAGCACTCATCACACTCACACAGAAATATAACAATGAACACTAGTTGCTATATCTATGGATTTGTAGGTTCTAATGACTTCTATTTGTTTTGGTTGGTTTTACAATGTACCCACTAAGGTAAATGTTTCAATTTATTGTTTACTGTTTATATTATACAAAACCGGGGGGGGGGGATTCATAGGGTCACCATAAGTCAGAAGCGACTTGATGGCATTTAACACACACAAACACATTTTTCAGTGTGCTTTTTTCTTGTCAAGTCATTATGTAGGAAAATAGCATGAGAGAAACCAATCTGTTTTTTGTTTTGTTTGTACTGAACACAGCCTTCTACAGCATTCTCGCTACCAACATAATGCACATAATAGCTAATGATTTGTACACTCAATAGAATATGCAGAACTTGCCCATGAACTTTTAAAAGCACTGATACAGGTTTGGGTGATGTGCATTTATGTTTTGAGGTTTGGTTCCAAGTGCTGAGAGCAATTTGGAGTTTTGATGCCATTCTGGCCAAATTCACATTATAAAAGGCAATTATGTTGCAGCACAAGCACTTTCTGTCAAAGTTATCCAATTTGTTGCATAATGCACAGATGAAAGTGAAGGGAGAGAGTACATGGCTTGTATATTTACAGTTTTCATTTTCAATTACACATGAAGAGGAAGAGACAGATCCCAGCGCTTGTGGGCAAAGGTTGTATTTTGGTCATACATCATCAAGGTGAAACCCAGATGTCTGCTTACAGCTCACTGTTGCATGTGTGCCACAAATTTCCACACAGTAAATTTAATTTGGTCACGTAGCCCACTGACCTTGTTACAAGTGAGGAAAACAACAGTATTGTCAGTCATGCTTCAGGCAACTGGAGCAGTTTGATACATTCTGAGTGCCAGCAACCAAACCTCAACACATAGATGCACATTGCCCGAGCAAGAATCAATGCTGTTCAAAGTTCATAAGCAAGTTCTAAATATCATATCCGGCATACGAATCATTAGTTATCCTGTGCATTGTGTAAGTTGTGAAAGCTTTGCAAAATACATTGAAAAACACAAAAACACAAAGTCATTTCCCTCATGCTAGGCAGGTTCCTGCATAATGACTCTGCAAGGGACAAAAGCACATTGAAAATGTAAACAGTGATTATTTTTACTGTGGTTTTCCCTCTGCCAATCACATTTCCTTAACCTCACCCTTTTCTTCTCAGTATCTAGACTCAAACAAAAACACATGATAATTACCACTTGCTCTGGTTTGAAGAAATAAAAAAACCTCTACAGAATCACAACAGCACACACTTAAATACACATACCATTTGAGGTCCTTTACAGTACTTGTGTTTTTCAGAATCCTTGGGAAATAATACATATTTAGAATCTCTTGTACATGCATTACACAAGCTCCAAAACTCCTCATCTGATTATGGATGATATAGCAAACATGACCAGACCATTGTCCACATCTTGTATGAGTCATCTTTTGGAGTTATACTTGGGACATATTTATAATGAAACATGTCCACAATACAATCCTTTCTAGTAGTATCATAGGCAAGTTTTCAGTTTCCTGAGGCAGAGTGCCACAAGTCCAGTTGGAAACTTCTGAATGAAGGAGTACCACATACTGTAAAACCCCTATGTGCAGGTTGTGGGGGGGTCTTCTCAGCCTCACCCCCCCCCATCCCCAGCAACCTTTTGCACAATGTGCTACTGTTTCAGGGAACCTCTTGTTCATCATTCTGTTCAAATGTGGAATTAATTATGAGCTCCTGAACCCTTAACTTTCAGCGAATTTGTTTCCTATATACTTAAATTATGACTAAACCAATGTCTAGGGTTCAAAAACTATCATCCACATTTCTTCTTCTTTTTATTAGTTTACTTATGATGAATAATTATCTAGGCTTTAGATACAGAGTTTTTTTGGACAAGACACAATTCATATTGGCATTATTATTATATTATTATTTACTAGGAATAAGGCCCATTGTGGAAATAAATACGAGCCCTAGAAAGAGGCTCCAAGCAGGTGCCCTGACCTTGGGCACTTAGTGTCAATTTGCTTTGGTGACCTCAGCAGGGTATAATGACACAAGCTTGCTGTTTTCTCCAGAGGAACTGATCTCTGCCATCTGAAGAGCAGTTGTAATTCCAAGTTATCTCCAGCCCTCCCATGGAGATTGGCAACAATGGTTCCCTGGGAGGAACCAGCTGGTTCGGAGGGTGGAGTCTATGGCATTGTACTTGTCTGAGGACCCACCCACCCCCAAACCCCACCCCCTCAAGGTTCCACCCCTCAAATCTCCATGAATTTCCCAACCTGGAGGTAGCAACCCCATCTCCTGCCCAGCTAACCATCAGCATACCTTTATCTGCCCCTCTGACTTCAGCTCCCCCCCACACCTGGAGACTCTACCTAGGAAAAGTACAGTCTTTATCCACAGTGGGGACCAAAGCAGCTCACATCATTCTCCTCCCCCCTTTTGATCTGCACAACAACCCTGTGAGGTCAGTTAGGCTGAAGGTTTGTGACTGGTCTGAAATCACCCAATCAGCTTCCACAGGAAGAACCTGGGTCTGGCAGACCCTGCTCTGAAGCACTAACTGCCATGTCACACTGCCTGTTGGGGGGGCACCTCAGCAGGATATAATGACACAGACTGTACCATTTTCTCCAGGGGAACTGATCTCTGCCATTTGAAGAGCAGTTTTAATTCTGAATGATCTCCAGCCCTCCCCTGAAGATTGGCAACAATGGTTCCCCAGGAGGAAATAGCTGGTTTGGAGGGTGGAGTCTATGGCATTGTATCTGTTGGAGGTCCCACCCCTCCACTAACCCCACCCTCTCCTGGTTCCACCCCTCAAATCTCCAGGAATTTCCCAACCTGGAGTTGGCAACCCTATCTCCTTCCCACCCAACCATCAACCTACCTTTATCTGCCCTTCTGACTTCAGCTTTCCATCTCTCCCCCCACTACCTGGACCCTCTACCTAGGAAAAGTCCAGTCGTTCTCCACAATGGAGACCCAAGCAGGAGGGAAGCAACCTCAGCAAGGTATAAAGACACAGAGTCCACCCTGCAAAGCCGTCATTTTCTCCAAGGAAACTAAGTGCTGCCATCTGGAGAGCAGTTGTAATTCTGAGTTATCTCCAGCCCTCACCTGGAGAATGGCAGCTATGGTTCCCCAGGAGGAAATAACTGCTTTGAAGGGTGGACTCTATGGAATTTTATTCACCTGAGGCCACTCCCCTCCCCAAACCCTGGCTTCTGTAGACTCCACCACAAAATCTCCAAGAATTTCCCAATCTGGAGCTGGCAACCCTAGTCAGGACTGGCCCCAATGAGTTCCCCACAAAGGCCTGGAAAGGGCCTCCTGGCTTTGCCTTTTTATTGACAAAACCAAACTTGGTTTCCTAGCAACAGCCTAGTCCCACAGAAGCCAAGTAGGAGAAGTGTCTTCATCAGGAGAGACGGCCATTTTGGCAGTTTATTCTGAAAGGGAACAGTGGTTGAGGCGGCAGTGGGCAGGGAAGAGGAGTGGACCCAGCCCCCAGCCAATGGCATGCAAGTAGTTTTGATTGGTGGTTGATGGGCCAATGGCTGATGGAGCGCACAGCACAGCCAATAGGAGAGCTGGAAAGTGCCAACACGTTAGGGCAATTATATATATATAAATCAGATTACCTGATAAACAGAACTATACACCTTAAGTCACAAACATCATCATGAGTCTCTTCATCTGTATTTATTATTTATTGCTTCATTTAAATCAGATTTCAACTTTTGTGTGACAAAGACATCATTATGTTATTGTTGAACAGAATTAAAAGGGGACTTTTCAAGCACTGAAGCAAGCCATATTTAGTATTTCATATTTCTATCAAAATCATTCTGAGTTTTTTAAATTTTATTTTCTTCTAAAGATACTGTTTGAACAGCCAAACATGTGAGGAGTCAAGCAGGCAGGGCATTCCAAGTGAAATTCACATTTAAACAGGAATGAAGAACATAAGAAAATTTCAGTACATCAATAAACATTTTAATGAGTGGGGGGAAACTTGACACATAGTGCTATGATACCAGCATGAAGCTGAAAAAAAGATAGGAGGTGGTTACACTGTGTGGCTTTTAAATGTGTAATTAGAGCTGTGGACTGATTTGCCCCAGTACAGCTTCAAATGAAACGTGAGGCCTGATTGCCTGACCAAAGAAGCAGCCATCCAATGGGAAGGTAGATAGGGAGGTTAATTATTCCTGCCTCACCTTGTGGTGTGGCTTTTGCTGCTTACTGCCAACCCACTCTTGATACCACAGGATTAGCTGCTCACTGTTTGGGGCACTTGGGGGGGGTTCCTGGATTGGCACTTGGTCAGGGCTCTTTTTCACCTGCTTTGGGATGTTTAGGCTGGTAGTGGTAATGATTTTAAAAGGCATTAACTATGCCTGGTTTCTGACTGTTTAGGCCAGAACTAGTTTAGCGGGGATAGGGTAGGTTTCTCATTTAGGTAGGGACAAGCAGTGAGCACCCTGAGCCATTGGGGGTGATGAAGGATGTGTCCTGAACAGACCATCATTGGCTTAACAGCAGCCTGGGGCACCTTTGGTACTAAGCAACATCTTTCCAAACCTGACAACAGCTTTACAGTGCATCAGGGTAGGGAGACTGGGGCTGGGCATTTCTCAGCAATGGGTATCCACTGGCCAAGTTTGGAGCCAGGGTAGATTTGCCAGAAAAAAAGCAGCCATGGACAGGCTATCTAGCACAGCACACCCTCAATTAAGTATTAGCATAATTAATTGATGATGTAGATCAGTGCATTTAAATACATTTAAATAAACTAGTTAATCCCATGGTGTTGTCTCAAGTCCTCATTTGGGGTACTGGGGCAAAAGCTACTAGAAGCCTGTCCAGAAACTGTGATTCAGTTCATTCAAGGAGTGGTGTTTGTTGTGCAAGAGGATATTGTGTAATCTAAGTGAGAGTACAATTAACAAACAGCTGTATTAAATTCTTCAGTTTGTGTTATGTATTAGGGCTGGAACATTCCAGGAGTGTTTACCAGAGACTAGCTGAGCTTGGAGCTCTAGAACAATAGCCCATCAGGACTCTGGAAGTGACCAAAGGAATTAATGTTATGTAAATAGCCTATCATTGGGAGTTTGGTGTATTTGGGTGTGGTTTTTGCAGGCTATTTAAACAGGGCTGTCGCCCTGAGGTTTCAGACTTGTTACTGAAATCACTTAATAAAGGCCCCAGTCACACGGGCCGGATATCGTGGGGGGGAGGCGTGGCTAGTGGCACACCACAGGTCCTTCCCTTGGTGCCAGCAGGTAAACAAGGGACCAGGGGGAATGCCGCGTGCTGGCGCGATCACACCACGCAAGTCTGGAGGCAGCCCGTGGCAAACGTTTACAAGTACTTTGGAGGTACTACTTTTTTTACGTGCATTTTCGGCGGTAAGCCACAGGGTGTGCTCCACTTCCCAGATGTTGGGGTGTGATCACGCCCGGATAATCCACCCACCATCCGTGCCTCTCCCGCGGCAACTTTGCCGTGTGACCAGGGCCAAAGTAGAGCTGTTCACTGCAGTGCGTCTTGAACCCAGTATTTAAAGGTTTGTAAAGCTGAAATTCAGAAAGAGCTCTTTTTACCATGCAACAAACTTTAGCTGAGAAACTAAATTATTGTAACAAAATCAGAGAGAAGGTTTTAAAATGCCATGTACTCCAGCTATCTGTTTTCATTTTTTGAATTTCAAGCTTAAATGGCCTATCGTAAGTGAAGAATGCTGTAATGATCCCACTTATCAGTAAGTCCCTCTGCCCATAACAAAGGCTAACACTCCAGTTTCTGGGAACTATGAAAGTTATATGATTCCAGAGTTTGCAAGCAACAGTAGATACATATGCTGATTTTTTGTTAGGGAGCTGGAGGTTGTATTTTGGAGCAAGAAAAGTATTTATTGACAATGGGTTTTGAGTGTTCAGAGTTAATACATGTGAATATTGGCATCCTTCCTTACGAGATGGGTTGGATCTAGTGCAAGGACCATGAGAGGACGGCACAAAGATCATTAGTTTTCCTACATATCCCACAGCAGCAATTTCCAATCCAGAGATTTTTATTCCCCATGTTTCTGGATCCATATGGAATAACAACTCCATGGGTTGGGAGGTTGTAATGGGCTGAAGTGGATGAAATCACTCCCTCTTCCATCAGTAAAGATTCACTCTTGCAAGTGGCACTGAGAGAGCTATTTTGCCCCACCCTCCCTCTTCCCACTGTAACCTCCTAGCCTGTGTAGCTATTGCTCCATACAAGTCCACAACCTCCAAAATACATTTTTCTACCATTGGAAATGGTTGCTGTGGGGAGGGAGAAGCCAGGAAGATCAACATCCAGAGCATTATCTGCTGATGATCCCAAGATCCAGCTAATATATAGGGGGGAAAACCTTAGTATATGAAGGGACAGTAAGCAGCCACTGTTCAACTGGCCAATGGCTGCCCTGAAATTTTCACCACCTATATTTTATTATTTTTATTTTATAGAATTTACACCCAGCCTTTCTGACCTCATAAGTGCTTCCAAGGAAGCTAACAAATTAACTGTGTAACTGAGACCTGGACAAGGGATGGCGAAACAGTCGCCTTAAAAGAGCTGATCCCTCCAGGTTTCTTGGTCCTTCATCAGTCTTGAACTGGGGGGGGGGGGAGAGGAAGCATGCCTCTTATATCCATGTCCCTCATGGCTGGTGAAAGCCAGTGGTGAAGGGATATGGGGCCCCTGGTAGACATTATTAATCTGTCCCTGGGTTTGTGGTCTACCCAGAGGAGCTGAAAGGATCCTATGGATCCTTCCAATCACTGCCCAGTCTCGAGTCTTTCATTTCTGGCTAAGGTGATTAAAAGAAGAATACAATCACAGAATGATAGAACTATAGAATCATGGAGTTGGAAGGGATCTCCAGTGCCATCCAGCCCAAGCCCCTGCATAATGCAGGAAAATCACAAATACCTCCCCCCACACCCCCACTGACCCCTGCTCTATGCCCAGAAAAGGGGGGCCTCCAGGATCCCTGGCCAAATTGGCCTGGAGAAAAATTGCTTCCTGGCCCCAAAGTGGCGATCACCATTTCCCTGGGCGTGTAAGAAAGGGCCACAAGAACTAAGCACTGGTGCAACCCTTCCTGCCCTCCTTCTCCTGATCTGCCTAAATTCACAGAGTCAGCATGGCTGTCAGAGGGCCATCTAGCTTCTGTTTGAAAACTTCCAAAGAAGGAGATAGATCCAGAAGAGTTAGCTGTGTTAATCTGTTGCTGCAAAATAGTAAAAAGCCCAGTAGCACCTTTAAGATTAACAAACTTTATTGTAGGATAAGCTTTCAAGAAACACAGTTCTCTTCATCAGATGCATGATGAGATGGTTAAAGCAGGTTGATACTGAACCCTGATAAAATAGAGTTCACAAAAACTCCCCCCCCCCCCCACACACACACCCACAGTGACCGCTGTTCCATTCCCAGAAAGGGGGGGGGGGGCTCCAGGATCCCTGGCCAAATTGGCCTGGAGAAAATTGCTTCCTGACCCTAAAGTGGTGATCAGCATTTCCCTGGGCATGTAAGAAAGGGCCACAAGAACTAAGCACTGGTGCAACCCTTCCTGCCCTCCTTCTCCTGATCTGCCTAAATTCACAGAGTCAGCATGGCTGTCAGAGGGCCATCTAGCTTCTGTTTGAAAACTTCCAAAGAAGGAGATAGATCCAGAAGAGTTAGCTGTGTTAATCTGTTGCTGCAAAATAGTAAAAAGCCCAGTAGCACCTTTAAGATTAACAAACTTTATTGTAGGATAAGCTTTCAAGAAACACAGTTCTCTTCATCAGATGCATGATGAGATGGTTAAAGCAGGTTGATACTGAACCCTGATAAAATAGAGGTTCTGTGGCTGGGGGGGGGGCATGGGTTCTGGGAGGCCAACTTCTGGCTTTTGATGGTGTGCCGTTATTATTGGCACTGATTATCAAGAGCCTGAGTATGATTCTGGACTCCTCGTCAATGGAGGCCCAGATCACAAACCTTTCCAGACTGGTGTTTTTACAGCTGCACCAAATCAGGCAACTAGCCCCTTACCTGTCTTGCTCTTACCTAGCTACAGTAATCCATGCAATGGTCACCTCCAGGCTAGACTGCTATAACTCGCTCTATGTAGGACTGCCCTTGAGGCTGACCTGGAAACTCCAGCTGATCCAGAATGCAGCTGTGAAGATCCTCACTGGGACCCCTCATATGGCACATATTGAACCTGTGCTGCATGAGCTGTGGTGGCTTCCAGATCAGGTTCAAGGTTCTGGTGTTAACTTTTAAAGCCCTTAAAGGCCTGCAACCCATGTACTTTCAGTACCACCTCTCCTGGTACACCCCCAGAAGACCTTTATGATCAGGAGTTAAGAACTTTCTGGTGGTCCCCCGCCTGAGAGACATCCATCTGTCCTCAACTAGGTCCAGGGCTTTTTCTGCCCTGGCCCCTACCTAGTGGAACTCTCTGCTGAATAACATCCATGCCCTGCAGGACTTGTTGCCATTCTGCAGGGCATGTAAGGCAGAGATGTTCCGCCAGGCATTCAGATGAGGACAGCAATGGTCCTCCATGTAGTCTGGCACTCCTCTTCTTCTTTCTTCCCCACCTTCCTCCTCTACGAGGCAATGACACTCCTGGAATTATCACCATCAGATTGGCTTAGGTTGCTATAAATTGTATTTTATGTATCATTTTTATTTTGAAACCTCTTTGTAGGATTTGGAATTTTACTACTGCTGTATGCTGCCCTGAGACCTGTCTTTCAGGAGTGGGTGGCCTAAAAGTCAATGATGATGATGGTGGTGGTGGTGGTGATATAACTGAGTAAACTCACATCTTAAAAACACTGAAACCAATAAAAACATATCATTAAAACAATTAAAACCACAGTTAAAACACATACAAAAATAAAAACAATACAATGTTGGACAGAAAGGTAGAGGTCATTGAGGGATCACCAAATGAAACAAAAAAAAAGGCTTCACCTGCTGATGGAAGATGCCAAATAAAGGGACAGATGGGTCTCCATGGGAAGACAGTTCCAGAGTTTGGGTGCCATGGAGGCCCTTTCCACCCACCTAATCTGAGAAGCTGGAATCACCTGAAGCATAGCCTCCAAAAATTACTGTAGTTGTCAGGTGGGTTCATAAGGGAGTACATCGTTCAGGTATGTTGATTAGGGGAGTAAATTCTGAAATTTTACAGCCAAGTATGTACACTGTTTAGGGGTCATTACCTTAATTTTCTGGAACAGTAACACAAATCTGGGATTCCTAGGCATGACGTTGAAAAATCTATGTTTTTTTTTCATGTTCATATGCTTACTGTCAGCACCATCAGGCATCTTGTTTTTCTTTGCTTCTCCTGATTTCTCAGGAAATGGTATTTCTCCCTTCCAATCAGATTGCTGAAAAGAATCAGGAAGTGAGTGTTCTCAGCCTTTGGAGACAAGCCCTAGAGAAGAAATTTCCATGGAGGAGTCTGTGTCAAGCTGTGACATTGGAGTACTTCACATGCATCTCCAAATTTATGCAAATAACTGCCCACTGGTGGTTATTTAGCATCAGGGAAAATGCTAGGAAGCAAGACCCCCATCCTCCACCCTTGTCAGCAAAACCAGCTTCTATGGCTTTTAAGGTGATATTTTTGGCACTGACATGTCCCTCTGATCAAAGTGGTAAACCTGGAGATAATTTGCAAAATAAATAAATAAATCACATCACTTACCCCTCAGACTCCATGCCCCAGCCCATCACTGCTGTCTCCTCCATCTCATTCTGCAGGAATTCCTTAAACGGCAGTAGTACTAATTACTAGCTAATGTATCCCTACAGTAGACATCCAGTGTGAAGGCATGTGTCTCATAGCAATTGGATGATTGATTCATCACATGCAATCAAACACACATGGGCTCTACTTTTTAACTGAATTATTTGCAAACTTTGCAGGAATTGGGGGCGTGGGTTTTGCAAAGGAAGCCTTCCTTACATTATGAAAAGAAACAACAGACCACAACAGGGAAGGATGGCAAATGCAGTTTCCAGTGGAAAGGGTAATATAGGCCCCGGTCACACGGAGGATTTGCCACGCTAAAGGCATGAATGTCAGGTGGATTTTCGGGGCGTGATCATGCCACAACATTTGGAAAGCGTAGCGCACCCATGGCCAACCCGTGGTGTCCTGCCAAAGATGCACAGTAAAAAAGTTTTGCAGAAAATTCACTAATATCTGGAAAACGCGGGAAGGGGCAGGCGTCTGATCGCGGGAGCGTTAGTATCCTGTGGCATCCGGCGCCCTTCCACATCCTGTCGCAAACTGGATGTTTTTCATAAGCGCATGCACACAAACATGTAACTGAAAGCAGTGCTGCTTCGCGGAACTGTGCATGCGCACAAACGCGAAACGCTTGTGTGATCACACTGTGCCACTTCTTTGTCATGCTGCAGCATCGCCGTGTGATCGCCAGCTAACAGCCTAAGCGCAGAGACTTGGGGGACTGTGTGATTGGGCTACCATGCTTTATTTTGCTCTGGGGCGAACAACCACGCCTCCCCTCGCGTTATCTGGCCCATACGACCGGGGTCATATATATATCAGCAGAGAGAAGTGTGCCTATGCCAAAAGGCACCTACTTTAGGAGTCTGTAAAATCAAACTCCATTGTTCATTCTCCTTGAAACATAGGAGGTCTTTAGATTAGAGGGAGGATTGTGTTCTGTGCAAATATGGTGTCGTTATCTTTAAAAATAGCTGCACCAGTTCCTTGAATTGGTTCTCCATTGAAAGTGATGATCCCAAAATTCCAGAACCCAAATCACCATCCAGACTTTGTGGCAGGTTAGAGGTCCACGGGGGCATCACAAAATCAAGAGAGAAGGGGAAGCAAGGTAGGTAGAAGGCTCACTGGTGGAGAGGTGCGTCACTACCCTGTCAGGAAGCTGTGGATAGGGATGTCAACAGCTAGAAGAGGAGGGCTGATCCATGCAGCAGTGATTGGAAGAGAAGGGAGACAGCTGGGACAGAGAAGAGCCAGGGCCATAGCAGGAGCACCTGGAGAGGTGGGGAGGGTCCAGTTGCTAGGGAAAGCACTTAAGCTTGTGGTGCAGAGGTCTTGGGAAGCAGCCCAGGAGTGAAGAAACTCAAGGGGTTGCTAACCCAGAATAAAGTGAATTTACATGCATGAGGAGTTGGAACTGATGTATGAGGTGAAGTAACTCTAGAATTTCCTAGGCAAAAAAAAAAAGTACTTGTTTTAGTGCAGTAATGAATGGACTGTAGAACTGGTAAGAGATAGACTTCAGTGCTTATTTGAGGAATAGAACCTTACAGTGTGCTCAACCTACTGAGAGTCTCTGCCCTTTCCACACCTGCCCCTACACAGTCATGCACTATAGACTTTAATCCCAAACTAGTAATATCCTAGTAATGTCATTCCCTCCCAAATCCTGGATCCAAAATTATAACTGGTTTTTCTCAGAGTATGCCCTTTATGTTGGTCCCAAACCATATAGGGCTTTGAAGGTCAAGACCAGCACCTTGTCTTGTACCCAGAAACAGATTGGCAGCCAGTGTAGATTTATTTATTTATTCATTTAGTTTATGATGAGCTAAGACTTGTGTGAAATGGTCCCTTTGACCCACCCCAGTCAATATTCTGGCAGCAGCATTCTGCACCTTTAACAATTGAAGTTTCCAAACACTTCTCAAGGGTAGCCATATGGACAGCACAGTCTGTTAATCTAATTTAGGTGTAACCGGGACATGCACCACAGTGGGCCATATCATTTTTGCCCAGGAAAGGCTGCAGCTGGCTAACCAGCTGAAGATGGTAAAAGGAACTCTTGGGCACAGCTGCCATCTGCTTATCCAGCAAGCAGGCCTGTGTCCAAGAGCACCCCCAGACTACAGACCTGTTCCTTCAAGAAGAGTGCAACCCCATTCAGAATGGATGGAACCTTAAATCCTTTCTGCTCAGCAGTAGCACTTTCACCTTGTTGGGATAAAGCTTCAATTTATTAGCCCCTATTTATATATGTGAAACAATACCCTTCTTGCAAGCAGTATTATTCAGTGTCTTAAATATTTTTATCCAGTGTTCATATTTTAAATAAATTAGATAATGCATAGCATGCAATTGACTTGAAATACTTTTAAAGCATATTAATTGGCACGATAGTATTTACAACAATTTTATAGCTGAATAATATTTAAAAGCTTTGCTAAAACTGGGACCACACCAATCAGGCTCAAAAGTAACATTTTTCAAGGTACAGCCAACAGCTTTGCTATTCCTTTAAAATACAATATATGACCTGACTTGCATTTTTCGAATGCTAAGAAAGATTCCAAATCAATTTCTAATAAAGCTACATTCTTCAGTTCTCCTAATATGGCACTAAAGTCCTCTATTTTATCTCATATAACTGACATAGGAATTAAATTTATTTCTAAAAAAAGAAATTCACATAAGCATCAGGAATATGGTTCTTAGAACTTAATACTAATATATACGCAAATCTTCTTTTATCTTGATTATTGACTGGCCTAATAATGTTCTCCCACAACTTTCCTTTATCAGTGTCCTTTCTTTGATTCATTTCTTATACACCAATTTAGCTTGCATCAAAACAATTCCAGTTATTCTTTATATTTCTGTATTCTTTGAGAATTATAGTAAGACTGGCCTTTGAATTCCTACAGTCTTAATGAAACCATCCCCTGCTTTATACTGTAAATATCTCTCCTTATATATAATTGAATAGTGGGTGCCAAAGTTCTAATTCTAAAATGCACTCCCTTAGTGTATGGCTGATGGCACTGCTCCTCAGCATATATCGCCACCAATCAGAAGGCAAAGCCCGGGTCCCGCCCACACCACAACTGCTGCGACAACCTGGTCTTTTGCATATGGAAGCTGATTGGACTTCAGTCCATTCCACACCACAAACTCCCCCCCCCGCAAGGCAGTTGGAATTTTCAGTTACATACCATACCTCATAGGGAAGAGGAGAATGGGTAACAATGGTTACCACTCTTCAGGTGAGGGCTACAGATAACTCAAACATACAAATGCTCTTCAGGTAGCAGAGATCAGTCCCTCTGGAGAAAACAGTGGACTCTGTCATTAAACCCTGCTGAGGTCTCCACAGGAAACTGACACTGTTTGCCCAAAGCCAGAGCACTCTCCCAGAGCCTCTTTCTAGATCCCGTTGTATTTATTTCTGCAACGGGCATTATTTCTAGTTATTCATAATGGAAGATCACACTATAAGTTGTATCAGTTGACAACATAAAAAGAAATCAGGAAATTTTTTAAATTCTTACATTCAAGCTGGTTGGGGAAGGCTCTAACATGACTTTAAAGTTTGAGAGCTAGGTTATCACATGTCCCATGTTTTCCATACAGCAATAACAAACTGTACCACATACATAGTCCTTAATGAGAACCAGGGCCTACATGTTTATCCATTTATGTGTGTGATCTGTCCATCTTTATGACAGATGAATTGCACAAGTGATACATAATCATGTAGGTATATCTGTGAAACTGTCAGTTATCACTATGGTTATACATGGGAGATGTGGAAAGGGTGTTCATGGAGAAAAGACTTGATCCCAAGCTGCACTGTGTACACAACCAATTGGCCCAAACCACCTGTGAAGCAGCCCTGATACTTAAATTTAACTGTCATTAGTCTGGTCCCCAGGGCAAAGTATAACACCTATAATCAAAAAAGGAGTATTTGTTTGTCTGAGAATAGCAAACGTATTATCGCATGAACCTTCAAAATTTCTATAACCAAAAGCATATTAGAAGAAGAAGCAATATAAGTTCACCATTCAGGAAATATGATGAGGATGTTCAAATATCAACACTTAGTTCAGTCAGCTGTTACTGTGAACTGTCAGGAAGTGAAGATTGCTCTTTCTTGCTACCACTCTTGCTCTTTCTTGCAACCATTCTTTCTTTTTAATTTACCTGTTCTGGGGTGGAGAGGAGCACACTGTTGAGCATTTCGATAGTGGCAGCACCTGCTTGAGTACGACAACACTAAAGCGATACTTCATGTATTCAATGCCCTTCCAAATGGAACTCTGTGATTATAATGCATTTCTGAAATATTATTTTCTTTTAACTTATCTTAATGTTAGTTGCAGCATTTGTTACGTGGAGCATCTAATTTCTGAGTACATTCACGGGAGGAAAAAGAAACTGAAGATTGTCAACATTCAACAGGAAATGCTGGCAATTTCTCCAGAGGTAATTGTTGACATTCACCAGTGATGACTAGAAAGGTTTATGCTTTTTTCTAAATAGACGGATTCAAAGAACAATTTTGTACCAGATCTTATTATTGCTTATAATGGGGAAACACTTCAGAGAACAAATTTTACTGGATCTTGTTATTGCTAGTAATGGAGAAATATTCAGCATAGGGATTCCCTCAGTTGTATTCCTTGAGTGTTCCAGAAATTCACTCAGGGAACTCAACTATATGTTACAATGTCTTTTGTGTTTATTTTAAATGTCATTATTTTATTTTTCAGATTTTGTTGCCTGGGGGTATGGCATGGGGAGAAACAGAGGAAGAAACTTTAACCCTTCCCTCTTCTGTCATTTGCTTGTCAAAAAAACCCACCTCTGAAATGTTTTTACACCCAGTGGGCAAAAAACAAACAAACCCTACCTGTAAGGTTTTCCCCAACAGGAATAAAAGCAGCAAGAAAATGGCAGGGAAAGAAAGGTCTCCCTGATGCTGCATGGGCAGCTAAATTTTTGGAAGAAAGGAATATGGGTTTAAAATAAATCGGAAGGAATTAGAATGTGCACTGTATTTCCACTGTTAATTCCAGTTTAATTAGGGGAATTTTAATTTGATTCTACAGTTGTAGTGGCCATGGTTTGCTGCATATTTCAGTTACATCTGTTCATTTATGTCTATTTCTTCCTTGGGGTTTTTTTAACATTTTTATTGCTTTTCTAAAACTACAATACTACAGGGTCGGGGGATGGGAACAGCCTAAAACTAGAGTACCAAGGATCATTATTACAAAAGTTTGAAGTTGTTGATACATCTCTTTTGTCAGAATAGTAAAGCCTGAGAGATAATATTATAAAAATATCAAATTAAAAGGCAAACAAAAATATATTTGGCTATAGCTGTGCATCTTAATTTTAAAATTATACATTGGTTTGGAGCAGTGTTCCCTCTAAGCTGTTAGTGTGAGCTAGCTCGCAGCTTTTTAGCCTCCAGCTCACACATTTTTGTCTTAGCTCAGGAGGGATGGCTCCAGAGCAAACTAATTTATGCAGCAGCCAAATTGCTCACTCACAACTTTAATGCCAGTAGCTCACAAAGTAGAATTTTTGCTCACAAGACTCCACAGCTTAGAGGGAGCATTGGTTTGGAGATATGCGTTAAGAATAAACATCAGACTACCGAAATTAAGCTATTTTGCATTTTCCTCTCCTCCTGTCAAAGTCCAAATTAGTTTTTAAATGCTTTGGGAGTAACAACCCCTGCTTCAAAATTAAAGGGTTTTGCCAGACTAATCGAATTGATACCAGAGTCTTTCCCATCCTTCTCCATCTTCTTCTTCTGTGTCTTTATTCTCCTCCACTTTCTCAGGTCCCTCTTCCGCTTTCTGTTGTTGCTTCAGGAACCTTCGATTTATTTATTTCTCTCTGAAATTTTGAGTTCCTTTTGCAACGTATACAGCTTGTCACTAAGGTGGTCATCTGGGTTTGGGAAAGTCTGTAGTTGCTTCTGGTCTGGTAGCCGGCGATGGTGTGCTGGCCGTTCCTGTTATAAGTTTCATTTTCGGCACCATTTATTCTGCTCACTGCATCATTGTTTATACAAGAGGAAAGTTTAAAAGTTCTCCATAAGTCTGGTGATTTATCGCTTTCTTGCTGGTCCGCCGCACACTCCATCATAATCCACTTCGTTCAAGCCGCCCTCTCTGCCTCCCGCTTTAAATTCAGTCTTTTCAGGATCGGGCATTCCCCTTCCCCTTCCGCTTGTTTGGGACTTTGGGATGGCTTTTATCGATTGTTTGCTGGATCATAGCTTCACTCACGTTTGTACTTGCATTCGTTGCATATGTAGAGAGGATCATTCCTTAGGATCCTTGTGCACTCTGTCCGGTGTGCGCCTCTTGGTGCCATGCTGACTCCGTGCTGCAGGGGCCTTTAGGTGCCTCAATCCTTTGGCTTCCACCTTGGGAGAGGCACCTCTCATGCCCCAGGCTGTGGCCCTCCTCCAGGGGGCCGGGGGGGTCGAGGATCAACTTGGCCCCCTCTCAGAACGTTTGCAGGGCACTCACATTGGAGCTACGATGAAGTATGCCCGCTTGCGAGTCGCCAAAAACCACAAGTCTGTCTTTTTCTTCCTTGGTGTTAGCAATGCATATGTATGCATTGCTAAAATACTAGAGGGACCATAGCCGTGATGTGTCCCTACATACAATTCCATCAAGATCCTCTTATGGGGTGGTGTTTCATTGATGAGCATATATGATCCTGTGTGTTAGTAAAGCACAACCAAACAAATCTCAATACAACTGTTTGTACAATTTCTTCAAGACTACTTTTTTTTTTTTTTAAGAGGGGTGACTTTATCCTCCGGTATATATAATTTGCTCTTCCTCTCCCCCCCCCACAGCCAGTCAGAACACAGAGGTCATTTGCATATGTGGCCTGATTTGCCTTTGCCTCGGAACACAGAGGTCGTTTGCATATGCGGCCTCACTGGCCTTTCCCTCTAACATTCTAAACAGTTTGCTGTTGATGTTCTGAGGTAAAATAAATTTCCCCTTAGTGTCTGTTGGGGGAAACCATGGGTGCAAATCTCCAGGTGAGGGCTGAAGATCACTCAGAATTACAACTGCTTTCCAGATGGCAGAGATCAGTTCCCCTGGAGAAAATGGTGGACTCTGTGTCCTTATATCCTGCTGAGATGGCCCCTGTATGTCAGGGCTTCAGCTATTAAAACTGATGTCTAGATGACCAAGATCAGTTCTCCTGGAGACAATGGCTGCTTTTGGCAGTGGATTCTATAGCATTATACCCTGTGGAGGTCTCTCCCCACCCCAAACCCTGCCCTCCCCAGGCTCTACCCCTCAAATCTGCAGGTATTTCCCAACCCAGAGTTGGCAACTGTGTAATCAGCTATGGAACTACTTTCCAGACCCTTGGAACCCAGAAAACATGGCACAGGAGGAGGTGCTTTTCTACCTTAGCTGCCACTGCAGAACACACACCCCCTCAAAAAATAAGTCAGAGGTGGAGAGAACCATATCTGTTGCCATGAGGCTGTCCTTCCATTCTACCCACTTGGGGCAGCAAAATGACTTGAGGCAACCCTGCCTTATAGCTAAGCAGAAGGAAAGAAACATGGCTTGCCTCCCTCCGTTTTCCACTTCCCTCTGCTGCCCCACCAGCCACAGTCGGGACACTCATCTGGAGCTTCCTTCTAGATCTCGTTGTATTTCTTCCCACAACGGGCATTACTCCTAGTTAATACATAAACACACATCAGCATTTTAGGGGGGACATCACTAAACTGAGTGACTGAATACTGAAACAATCTGTGCAGATGCATTATCCTGTAAAAAATATCTGGAAATAAAAATATGAAACAGTGATACTTTATAATGCATCCATTCTATTTTGGAAACAAGGCCAAGTAATTCAGAAATTCTGGGAAGGAAAGTTATATCGAAAAGCTTTCAGGAAAATACTCCTTAAACCTAATTGAACCCCAAAGCTAAAATTACAATCCTGTGCACACTTACATGGGAGTAAGCCCCACTCAACTCAGTGGTACTTATTTTTGAGTCAACATACACAGGGTTAGAGCACGTGTATGGTAAAGATCATTGCTATCACATGTCATGAAAGTATCCAGCTGAAATTATGTTTTGGTATATGAATTCCAAAGTTCTGGAGCTCAATGAAGTCAGAAGAATCTACAGCACAACAAATGGGCAGTCAGATGCTCCTGGTGCATCTCCATTACAGTCTGTTAAACCTGCTGTCTGTCTGATTGAAAGTGACAGCAATGGCTGTTCCCTGACTGCCACCAGCACTGTTGTTGCTATGCTTATCTGTCAGTCATATGTGAAGAAAAAGGAATTGATATTGAAATGGAGAGAGGACCTTGCTTATGCCTGGAATCATGGATGTGTGCATAAAAGACAGTGCTCTGCCAGGAGAATTTTGGAAACCTCTCAGCAATTTTCTTTTACCTCTGAATTAACCCTTTGGAAACTCAGGGGGAAATGTTAACTTGATGTTACAAGGTTCTCAACTGCCCCAGGTTTTCTTCTGTTTACAGAAGGAAAACTGTAAGTGGAAAGTGTCTGCACTTCAGGGACATTGTTTATTAATGTGCAGGTGACAATGTCCTAACGGAAGGACAACTTAGAGCCACTTCTCTATGCTTTCTGCCAAATGAAAGTGCAAACAGGGTTGTCATATTTCCACAACTATTTCCAGTTAATAATGATTTATAATATTCAATATAAAGTATGTTATCAGAGAAGAGATCCAGCTTCCCACTGCATCCTCTACACTTCCTCATGTATGCACTGTTCCCTGCAAGGTTGCTCCTACCACCAATTCCTTCTCCATATCACCAGTCTTCTGGTAAAGGAAAAGATACACTCATTACATAGCTACTTGTGCCTAATGATGTGTGTAAGAGCCTGACTAACTGAATAGGGTTCTTATATTTTAGACTATGTAGCAGTCTGACAGGAAAGAAAAGATAGGAAGTGGGAAAGGGCAGAAACCAGTCACTGTGTGGCTGAGTCAGGCAAGAAAAACAGTCAGCAGTTGTGCCATGAATTCATCAGGCAAGCCACTGCCTTTCAGCTTCGGACCCTGTCTGCAATTCTAACATACTGAGCTAGTGGGTTATTTAAGGATTACTGTGTTAATGTATGGTAAGACCTTGAACACTCTGAAACCTTTTCTTTATACTTCGGGCTAGGAATGCCAGTTGAGCTCACTTGCTGTTTGCTTGTCACAACCAGGGAGCCAGTTTTTCATCAGTCAATTTGGCTGCTCCCAAGCAGTTTAAGTCTGTTCATCAGATCACTTTTTCTGTGCTCAAACAGTACAGTACAGAACAGTGCAATCAGCAATGTTTCACACAGTGCAATGAGAGTTCTAGTTTTTCCCTCCTCCAGGCTGTTGTCGCTGCACATTCTTTGACGCCCAATCATATAAATCTGTTTCCTGACTACATCAGTGGAAACCTACTGATCACCAAGCATATCTACAAGCCTCCAGTCACCATCCTAAATACAACAAACAATTCATTGTCTACAGCCAAGCTCTATGCTACAGCCACATGTGTTCCAACACTTCTGACAGAGATTCTCACCTGCAGGATCTAAAACAGATATTTCTGGAATTATGGTAGTCACCTGATGTAGTAAGGAAACAGATTAACAAAGCCGGATTGATACCAAGGTATAACATGCTACAAGATAGACCCAGGCAAACAAAAAAGCAGAATACCACTGGTGGTCACATACAGCTCTCAGCTCAAATCGGTCCACGCATCATAAATGACTTGAAACCTATGATAGACAATGATACCCCTCTCTCACAGGCATTGGGAATCAAACCTTTGCTTGCCTACCGAGAACCTTCTAACCTTACAGACTTCTCATTCACAATAACACACTTCCGAAAACAGACACGGACTCTGGGACCAGGGCCTTTAACAAACCAAGACACCGACTCTGTCCCCTTATTCACTCTGACCTAAGAGTGGCAGTCCTCAGACAGAGAAGCTTCAAGTGGATCATGAGACTGCTGAACTTGAGTTCATTCAAAAATTCAGAACAATGAACCTCCCAGGGCTGAGTAGGGATATAGGATTCTAATCTTACAACAGATGCTAATTTTCTTCCTGTAAACCTTTCTCCCCTACTCTAATCAAGCTGATTATATTTTGCATAATTCCTCTGCATCCTGACTTCTTTTCACTGCACCATCTCTTCTACCTTTAGACTGGGATATAAGGACTCAGGGATCCATTCCTACTTGTATCTGATGAAGGTAGTTTTAGTCTCGAAAGCACATACCCTGAAAATCTTCTTGGTCTAGCTGAACTATCAAACATGACATTGTCACCTTCAGATCCAAGGTTGCCACTTACCTGGTAATGATAGGGGGATCTCCTAGTGATGCTACTTGACTCCCATCCTGACTCAATGGAGCTGCGGGGGGAAATGGGGGGGGGAATAGCACATGAAAGTCACTTCTTGTTTCAGAACAGGAAGTAATGTCATGACACCAGGAATTTCAAAATCTCTATGGTAATACCATAGATGTTTTTGAAATTACTAAAGCATTATGATGACACTTTCTGTTAGTGACAATGTTGCTGTGGCTGAGTTGCTGTGGCTGAAGATGAAGGGGTATAACACAGCTACTAGAAAATCTGTGGTGTCTTTGGTGCCTGCATGCCTGTGATGATGATTATCATAACATGTCGTGAAAACATGAGGTAAACATGAAAACTTAATCTGTAACTTGGCTAACTGGTATCACAGAAATTAAAATATTAGTCACTCTCTGCTGGACCTGAAAACTGAGATCGACCAACAGAAGTTTTAATCAACACGCAGAATCAATGTTCCCTCTAAGCTGTGGATTATTGTAAACAAAAATTCTACTTCGTTAAGCCAAAGAGCTACTAGCATTAAAGTTGTGTGAGAGCCCACATTTGACTATCGCAATAGGCATAGGTCCCCAAATGCTCCCATTTCATAGCTACCCACCCCCTCTAATTCCAGCCTGTCCAACTAAAACTCAAAAATGGATAGCACCTTAACCAACCCCCTCAGCCTGTGCCAACCAAAACAAGGCAAGGAGGGGGGAGCCAGGGCTGGCCTAATTGCATAAAAAGCCCAGAGGCGAGGGACTAATATTTTTAAGGGCCTGGTGAAGCAGAGCTAGTACCAGTATCCCTTGTGATGTTGCAAGGGACTTAGGGGCACACCTGTGAGATCCTGAGCTGCAGTTTCTGAGGACATCAAAGTAACTGGGGTTGTGTGTAGCAGAAGCGGAGTCCCCCCCCCTCCAAACCTCACACATGGCTTTCCTGTCTAGTCAAGGCCCACTGGTACATCAACACACCACCTGCCTACTTCTTTGCACAGCCATCTCCACCCCACTCCCTCCATCACCCCCTTTTATACTGACCTACAGCCCTTCTCAGCTCCCCTCCCCGCAATTCAGAAGGGCTACATCAAAGCCCTTCTGCCCTCTCCCTCCTCCACACCACCCACCTCTTGGCTTTCCTACTACAGCCAATTTTCTCCCACACCAACTCCAACCCACTTTGATTACGCCATCCCCACTCTTGTCCCTTGGCCCCTCTGGTTGGCAACACATGCTCTGAGACTTTGGAGTCACCAAAATACCTTCTGTGTGCCTTGGACAGTGTGCCCCTGGGCTGGGATAACAGGAGATTTGGAAGCAGCTCTCAAGGGGAGCAGTGCCTCTCCTTGCAAAGGAGGCAGTGGCAGGCAAAGGCTGAGGGAGCCATGAAGGAAGGCAGAGAACCCCACTCCCACCAGACCATCCCTCTCTTACCTGGGTCCTATGGCCACATCCACAGCCAAGCACCCCAGCCAGTGAGGGAAGGAGCCAAGCAGGGAGCGTCTGTAAAGTGTGGTGGGAGAAGGTGAGACAGCAGAGGGAGGAGAGAGCCAGGTGGCTCTAAGGCAGGGAGGGATGAAGCCAACTCAGGACAGCCTGCTGCTCCCCAACCTTTACAAAGATCCTGGAAGGGTGGGTAGGAGGGAGGGAGGGAGGGAGGGAGGGCAGCCAGCCTTGGAGGAAGCCCACCTCATACAGCCATGCTGCCTCCAGCACCCAGCCCAGCGCCAGGCCCCAGCCTAGCAGCCCTGCTGCTGCTCTTGCTGCGGCCGCCATCTGGGGCATTTCATCAATTGCCCTGTGCTGACCAAAAAATTAGTGCACTAAGGGCTATAAAAGCATGTTCCTGTGCATGATAGCACAGCTTAGAGCACAGGTCCCTGAGCATAGAAGCTGGACAAGAAGGCTACAGTCCTTTCCTGTTGTTTGTCCCTATAATCCATTATTATAGGTAATATAAATACCACTAGAATAAATTGCTTTAAAATCAAATAAATACATGGAAGCCAAGTGTGCCAACAGATCCCAATCATATGACCAGAACTTCAGCTTACATATTAAATGTATATCTCATTATCAGAGGTCTGTGACTAGCAACAAATATTGTATCCCCATGTTCACAGATACTGTTTTCCTTGAGATTCTGATCTCATTCTGTTTGCACAGTCGTTATTTCAATGTTGTGGCCAATAAATGTAGATGTGGAAGGCCTGGCCTATGGTGCCCTCCTGCTCTGTCCTCTATACTAGTGCTGCTAAGTTTTAAATTGGCCCCTCTAGCTGTCTTTTTAATGTCAATTTGATCTACACAGGGCCGGCTCACCCACTAGGTGAACTAGGCATTTGCCTAGAGCACCGGGCCTTGGATGGGGTGCTGAACTGTGCTTCCCCCCCTGCCAAAAGCCATTGCTGCTCCCAGCCGCATAGCGTGTGGTGCACGAAAGGGGCTGACAAAGGCAGGTTGTGTCTTTCCTCGCTCCTCCCCGCTTCATCGCGCAGACAGCCCCCCCCCCCCAGGAAGCAGCCTGCCCAGGGATTGTTGCAGCCCATGGGAGTAGGCGGTGGGCTCGTTCTCGGCAGGTCACTCGCGGCTGGGGCTGTGCTCTGGCCCCGCCTCCCCGCCCGGGCCCTGGGCAAGAGGAGGGGCCGAGGGGGGAGGAGGAGAAGGAGGAGAAAGTGGGGAGGTGGCATGGTTGACTGGGGCTCTCTCTCAGCGGGTCACTCACGGCTGGGGCTGCACTCCGGCCCTGCCTCCCCACCCAGGCCCTGCTCCCGAGGCGGCGGGGAGAGAGGAGGGACCAAAGGGGGAAGAGGAGAAGGAGGAGAAGGTGGGGCAGCAGCATTGGGGGTTTGGGCGGGGATGCCAACCTCCTTCCTCTGCCTCGCTTTGGCTGGACCATTTTCCCTGAAGCGCTAGGAAGGCCCGACGAAGAGACGGGCAGAGGGGATGAGCAAGCGGGGGACGGAAGCAGCCTGGCCAGACCAGGCAATGCTGAGACGGGACACTTAGCGCTGCCAGTTCAGGCAAGAGGGTGGAGCGTCTCTCTCCCCTGCCCGCCCCCTCCGTGCGTGCCTGGCTGCCGTGGGTGCAAATGGGCCACCCACGGAGGGAGGTAGGGGAGGGAGACTCATGCCAGGGGGTGGGGGAGAGGAGGAGTTGGCGAGGTGGGTCATTGTGGCTCTGTGGGTCCATCTGGCCACCCCCCCTCTCCTGTTCTGGCTGTGGCAGAAGGGAAGGGAGGAAGGAAGACCCCCGCTCTCCCCCCCCTGGACTGCTCAGGCCAAGGCTCTGCTCGCGTGTGTCTCCCCCAGCGGGCTGGGCAAGTGGGAATCCAACCCAGGCAGGGGCAAGGCTAGCTTGTGGTGCCCGGCACCCCCTCAGGCATGTTTCTGGGAGGTGTCCAGGCCCCACCGGGAGGTTGGCATCACCTGGGGGGCGCCACAATCTGGCCTCGCCTAGGGTGCAGAAACACCTCGGGCCAGCCCTGGATCTACAGGTGATTTTATGTAACTTCATGCCACTACAAATAGCTTCAATTGCCAGTTTCGATTAATTAACCCTCTCTTAAAAGGACAGAACATTTTTTTCCTCTCCACTTGGCAGCCTTATTCTATAAACATTCCTAGCATGCACATATGAGTGTGTATAATGCTAATACCACTGAGGGCTTTCAAACTAAGCACTGCCCTCATTCTAAATTAGCTTCATTTGTCCTCAACATTGTCATCTTATAGCCAAATTTGATTTGCTGTATAATAACATAACTGTTATTAGGGTAAACAGAGCCGTTTGAAAAGCAGGCAAGTGACCCTGAAGCAAACCTACCAGCAGCTAAAAATACCAGTGAACAGACACAAAAACAGAAAGCTTTTTTCAGTTTTCTGTAGAAATTCATCTTAGCCCTAGTAAGAATCTGTTTTATAGGCATAATAGTGTTATATGACTTCTGAAAAGAATAGCCTGGACAGCTACCAAGCTATTTAAAAATTTCCTTTCTGGAAGTTTTTTTCCTCACCAAAAGATACTGCAAGGTTTCCTGAGATACATTTTCCACAGGAGAAAAATCTCATTAAGAACAAATAAGCTGTAAAAACGTCTTCAAATTATGCAGTGGTTTTACAGTCATGCTTGTAGAAAAGTGACTTGAAAACAATTCTTGCCCTTAACTCATAAAATAATTTAGAACAAATTGTTTAAATATATCAAGCAGCATTTTTCAAAAGTGCATTGCCAAGCTGCATGAAGTGAATTGGACAGGTGGTACCAGAAGAATAACCTGTTATTCAGATATATAGATGCTTGCCCATACCTCTGTCATTATAAGAATGATAAGATCTAAATGTTCTATAAAAGTAATTAAATTGATCCTCCCAAGCTTTGCTAAATGGGCAACAGCCCTTTAAAAAAAACAATTCGATCAGAACACAGAAGGAATGAGTGGCTTGCTTGGTATTTCTTGTCAGAGTACAGCCCAGTGCAATGGGAGTTGCATAAGCTTCCACTGTGCAAGACAGTAGCCCCAAGCTTTTACTGGGAGTTATGCAGGAAGTCTTACAGAAGCATATCCTGTGCCTTGTGCAAAGTCATTTCAATGCTAGGATCAGCAGCAACCAGACATGGAAGTGGGGAAAGTACCAAAACCGCTGCATCACTCTTTGCTATAGTATGGCTCTCACCAGTTAGGGTTGCCAGGTCTGGGTTGGAAAATACCTGGAGACTTTGGGGGTGGATCCAGGAGAGGGCAGGGTTTGGGGAGGGGAGGGGCCTCAGCATGGTTCAATGCCATACAGTCCACCCTTCAAAGCAGCCATTTTCTCCAGGGGAGCTGATCTCTGTCAGCTGGAGATCAGTTGTAAAAGCGGGAGATCCCCAGGCACCACTTGGAGGCTGGCTACCCTATCATCAGTGCTTTATCCAAAAAACAGCAGAGGATTTAGCTATTTTACATCCCTATTTATTCCCATCCCTGTAGTAAAGCTTTGCCCAGCTCAGAGGACTGGACTATTGTGTAGCTGGTGTCGGGGGAAGCAGAGTCCAGAGTAGAATATTCCATAGTCTGTTTCCAGGACTAATGAGTTACCAGAACTGTGTGTGTTCAGGTCCCATAGCATTCTTCAGACACACACACACACACACACAAGAACTGGGATGTGCAATACTGGCCTATGCCACTGAGGCCTCTCATGTATGTCTAGGTTAGGCTGTGGTCACACAGCAAGCTTATCCCAATTTGTTCCTGCTATAGATTTGATTGGGAATATTTGGGGGGGGGGTTGGGATGATCACATATCCCTCCCCCAACTGCTTGTATCATGCAAGGAGGCTCCGAGCACCATCCAAACAGCCGCGCTGCCCAAGCGGTGGTGCGGCTTGTTGTTTATTTTTTTAATTGCTTTGCGCATATGCACATGACTGAATCACCACTACCCCCCGGATTCACTGTACTCCCTTGTTTTTACAGCCCCCCCCCCACCGAACAGCGAACAAAATGAACCGGCAACGTACTACCAAACGCTGGAGTCTATATGTGCCCTTGAACATTTTAACATTGAATTTATTCAGCGCAGGATTGCTCATGCGCACAAAGGAAGAAGCTGGGGGGGGGGACCTCATCGCGCAAAGGACGGTCAGACAACCTAATCACAGTCATTGCGAGAGATGGCTGTCCAGACTGGCAAAGTCATGGATTCAAAGCGCAAATACCTGGAAAGTACTTGATTCTCCCGGTGTTGGAAAACTCGCTAAGGAACCAGGAGGATCGCGTGAGTGGGCCCACTTCAGTGTGGGAGACAGATTCAACCATCTGATCAGCAATTTTAAATGCAAGAAGGAACAGCAGTGAAACCTGATCAAAATGACCGTTTGACCACAGCTTTTGTCTGGTCAACAGGGCAATACTTCCCCTTCCTCATTTTAACTTCACATTAACCCTGTGAGGTAATTTAGGGAGAAAGAGAATGACGGGTCCAAGGTTACCCAGCAAGCTTCATGTCAGTGTGGGGATTTAAACCTGGGTTCCCAAGATCCTTATCTAACCCCTGTCCCACACTGGCTTTCATGAAAGTAGAATCTTTACAGCTTCAGTACATCAGATTCCAGCAGCACTAGTGATGATTCCCCCCCCCCTTACCCATGTGGATGCCAAGAACAATTGTGGGACATTTGTAGACTGTACATTTTGCAAAGCATGGAAGTGTGTCCCAAGGATACTTCCTGTGCTCCGCACAATATGACACAAGAATGAACTGAAAGTACAGGAAATATCTGAGCACCTACTTTAGTTCAGTAAAAGTCAAGATGTTCATGAGAAGATTATTTGCCCCTGTGGAATATATTCCAGCCTTGCTAGTTTGGAAATTGCAGCCTTATTGCATTAGGTGTTGCTTCAAGTTTGTTTTCTAAGAGCTGGGCAGGAGGCAAGTGTACCGCCATGATGTCTGGTAAAAGGGGAAACAAAATGTCAGGCAGCCTGACAGTAAGATACATGAAATAATGATCAAGGAAGGGTGCAGTAGTTCAAAAAAGGAAGGTGTCAGGAAGATGTATATGCTGTAGAAGATGCTTTTTTGGGAAAAGGAAATGAGTTCTTTAAAGATGACTGGCCATGTTTTTTCTTTCTTCTGACTTCCTGAAAATAAAACTCTCCCCAAATATCCAGGAATTAGGTGACTAATAGAGTATAAACTAAAGAGTATATTTTGTACTGTGCACTGAAGTTACAAACCAGTCCAAATAAATGTCCCACTTGTGACAGCCAAGTGGGAACATTTCCAAGGTACATGGCAGTAAATGCAGCATATCTATCCAAAAAAGAAGAAGGATCCAGGTCCTAGTCAGAATCGATTTGGTGTACATCACGATGGAAGTCATGTGTATTAATCAAGGCTAATGTTATGTCGGAATAGTGGTGAGACCAGGATCTGCGAGACCTGGGTTTAAACACCTGTTCTGCTATGACACTTGCTAGGATGGTGACCCTAGACAAGTCGCTCCCTCTCTTTCTCTCAATTTCGCCTACCTTGATGTGAGGGTAAAATGACATGTCCAAGAGAACCATGTGTGCCAACGTGAGCTCCTTGCAGGGATGGTTGAATAAAAATGTTTGTGTAAGCATTCGCACACCTGGATATGAACTAGGGTTGCCAGCTCTGGGTCGGGAAATTCCTGGCAATTTGGTGGTAGAGCCTACGAAGGAAAGGGCTTGGGGAGGGGAGGGACCTCAGCAGAGTATAATGCCACACAGTCTACATCCAAAGCTGCCATTTTCTCCAGGGGAACTGATCTCTGTACTCTGAAGATCCACTGTAGTTCTGATCTTCAGCCCCTCCCCCACCCCCACCCCCGGAAGTTAGCAATTCTAGCATGCATAGGAACCGCCAGATCCAGGCAATCGTTAGAATGTCCTTATTCTAGCAGTGGTCTCATTCAAAGCCTCACATTATTGTTCCCGATACTCCTAAGACTGCCTGCATTATGGAACAGCAAGACATGATTTGGAGCCTTGATAGGTGGTGCAATTTTCAGCTCACTTCATCCTGGGCTTAAGTGGTGATGGACAGTGAGCTTGGGAGCTTAGGAAAAGAGAGGAGGGCTTGTTTGCTCAGGCTGAATCTCCAGGGTACCGCTCACTGCTGTTCTAATGTAAATGTTTATGAGGGGGTATAATAAAATATTTAACGGCATGAATAATTGATATTTACTTTATAGCAATTCACACCCATGCTTGTTTGAATAAAAATCCATTATTTACAATATTATACTTAACTAGGAGTTATTTCTCTCTTTGTTCATACCATTTGCTAATTACTCGTTCCTGTGACATGCTTTCCTTTGCTGGTGAGGTGGTGGTTTTTATGTCAATGTTTAACAGATTAGTATCAATCTTTCAGCCACGGAATGCTGCTCAAAAGAAGAGGAGGGCTGAGCAAATCTATAGGCTCTTTTGCATTAACAATGATCTCCCCTCCCTACCCCCAGCTGAGAGATCTTTTGGTCTCTGAGACAAATCACCTTTTTTAAAACTCAGAAATCAGCGAATAAGTAAAAATATACAAGGATGTTTTATTGGAATCACTGGAAATTTATGTTGATGAAATTTCTGTCTGCAGAGCATGGATTTCTTGTATTCTCATCCTTGTGCATCCCAAAATGCCCCCAAATGCTGCTCTTGAGGAGAAATTAACCCCCAGGAACAGCATGAGGGGCAGTTCGAAGTCTGCAATAGGAGATGGGTGAAAATCATTCCCCCTTCAGTCCACAGAAATCCTTCATGGGATCCAAACCAATGTCAGGAGTTCAGTTCTTCATTACTTATGGAGTTCTGCACATGCATCAACAGAGATAGACACCTCATACTACTCCTTCGAGAAAACAGTGAGATAAAATGTAATAACAACCGGAGTTAATGGAAGATAAGCAATAAAAATAGAATCCATAGAGAGCAGAAGCTCTGAAGAGTAATTATTGGCTGGGCTTGGTGAGTTATTTTGTATATAAACCTATTTAAAAGACGTATTTAAAGCTGCAGTTAAAGCAAAGAAAAATGGCGGCAAAGAAAGAGCTCAAGGAGCTGACAAAACTAATAACTAACATGGAAACAAAGTAAAGTGGAACATTTAGCCGAGGAAATTAAAGCAGTCCAGTCAACTGCTGATAAGGCTCTGAAAAATACGAAACATAATGAGAAGGAGTTACAAGAACTTAAGAGAAGGGTTGCCTCTATATCAGACCGACAACGCAGAAGGAATCTCAGGCTTCAGGAATAAAGGAGAGTATCCCAATTAGAGGACTTGAAAAGACATTAATTGAATGGTTTCAAGAGCTTGGGATAAATATTATGGAAAATGATTTGGAACGTGTCCACAGAAGTTTAAAAACGAAACCCAAAGCTGGAGAAAATCCAAGGGATGTTATTATTGCCTTCTCAAGAGAAAAGCTGCAAGATGAGGTCTGGAAAACCCTTAGGAAAATTAAAGGAATACAATTTCAAGGACAGAGGGTTATACCATGTCTTGAGTTATCACCAGAGACTTTACAAGAGAGGAGATTGATAAAACTGTATACTCAGGAGTTGTTTAACAATGGAATTTTATTCTCCAGGGGATATCCAGCAACTATCTTAATCTTCAAGGACAGAAAATTGTTGAGGGCTAAAACCCATTTGGAAGTGGAGAAACAGCTTGAAAAGCTTAATATAAGATATAAGGACTGAAAAGGGATTGGAGAAGGAAAAGAAGAAGAGGCAGAAGAAGAAGAAGATGAAAAATAAAAAGGGACTGAGTCAAAATGTTATTCAGTGAAGAGGGAAGAGGGAATGTTATGGTGAATTAAAAGTAAGGTGGACACTGGCTCTCTAAGAGTATAATGGATGTAGGGTATTTAAGGTTATGTTGGAGGTAGAGATGGTTGTTGAAATGGAAAACAAATATGAATATGGGGGGGTTATAGGAGTAGGCAGTTATAGCGATTGAAAAGATCCTACAAAATGTTTTTGTGGGGGGGGGGGGACAATAATGATATATTGGTTAAACTCCAAAAGGTGTGCTTATGGTTAAAGATATAAAATAAAGAATTATTGCTGGCTGTTTTGAGGGGGGGAGGGGGAAAAGGGAATGGGGAAAGAAGCATTCAATGTATTGAGGTATGTAATGTATGCTATGCTATGTATTGTTTTAATTATATGGAAGCAGGATTAAATACTTCAGTACATTTAAGGGGGGGGGGAGTTCTTCATTACTTATGCATTTACAGAACTTGTCATTCATAAACAAACAAAGGCCTAATGGATCATCCTAAAAATATCCATAATATACAGGGGAAAAGTTGTCCTACAATAACATAGCTCAAGGTATTTTGCTGCCCCAAGCACTATCCTGTACTATATGCTGCCTATCACAGGTCCAAACCAAGCCCTGTGCAGCTGCTAGTAGTGCCACAGGGGCTACCAGAAACTGATGACAGATGCAGACGACACCCACCACCTCAGACAGAGCAACAGCCAAGAAGTCTCAGAACGAATCTGACAAGGCACGGGGTAGAGCTCATTTGAAAAGCCTACTCTATGGCGTTGATGGTAGCCAAGAAGCAATATTTTCCCTGCCGCCATCACATCCCCAGTGTCGATCTGTAGAACTTTTCTGGTTGGTCAGAGGGGGGGGGGCAATAATGATATATTGGTTAAACTCCAAAAGGTGTGCTTATGGTTAAAGATATAAAATAAAGAATTATTGCTGGCTGTTTTGAGGGGGGGAGGGGGAAAAGGGAATGGGGAAAGAAGCATTCAATGTATTGAGGTATGTAATGTATGTTATGTTATGTATTGTTTTAATTATATGGAAGCAGGATTAAATACTTCAATACATTTAAAAGGGGGGGAGTTCTCCATTACTTATGAATTTACAGAACTTGTCATTCATAAAAAACAAAGGCCTAATGAATCATCCTAAAAATATCCATAATATACAGGGGAAAAGTTGTCCTACAATAACATAGCTCAAGGTATTTTGCTGCCCCAAGCACTATCCTGTACTATATGCTGCCTATCACAGGTCCAAACCAAGCCCTGTGCAGCTGCTAGTAGTGCCACAGGGGCTACCAGAAACTGATGACAGATGCAGACGACACCCACCACCTCAGACAGAGCAACAGCCAACAAGTCTCAGAACGAATCTGACAAGGCACGGGGTAGAGCTCATTTGAAAAGCCTACTCTATGGCGTTGATGGTAGCCAAGAAGCAATATTTTCCCTGCCGCCATCACATCCCCAGTGTCGATCTGTAGAACTTTTCTGGTTGGTCAGAGGGCTAGTGGGTTATGGCTGACAGGAGGAGGTGGACTGCTCTGCAGCCATTGCGATCATTTTGCTAAGTACTTTGCTGATAAAATCTCTTGCATCCGCTTCTGACCTGAACTCTACATTAGCAACAACAGGATCACATGGTCCAAGGGTGCTAATTTGTCCATTTGTCTGGGATACCTCTCAGCTTGTACAGTCTGAGAATGTGGACATGATTCCGGGAAGTTTAAGATCTACCACCTCATTGTACAACCCACGCCCCTCTTGTCTGCTTAAATCTACCAAGGGAGCTGGCAGACTCAGTCCAGGAGCCAGTATGCACCTCCCTGAGAGACAGGGTGGTGGCTCCTGCCTTGAAGCAGGCAGTGGTGCAACCATTCCTAAAGAAACCTACTTTGGACCCAGGACAGTTGACTAACAACATCCAGTCTCAAATATAACCTTCTTGAGCAAGGTGATTGAATGAGTGGTAGCTGTACAACTTCAGAGATTCCTGAATGAAGCAGATTGTTTACATCCATTTCAATCTGGTTTCAGACCTGGCTATGGGACAGAAATGGCCTTGGTCACCCTGCTGGATTACATGCATCAGGTGATAAACAGGGGAACACAACCTTGTTAATTCTCCTGGATCTCTGGGCAGCTCTTTGTATTATTGATCATAGTATCCTTTGGGATCACCTTTTGGGACTGGGACTGAGAGGCATTGGTCTGCAGTAGTTCTGGTCCTACCTAGAAGGTAGGTTTCAGGGTGTGAAGAAATGCATTTTTTCCTGGGAGGTTTGCAAGGAGAGAAGCCTCCACTTTGCATTTTAACAATTTTTCCCTTCTGGGCAAAGACAAGGCTGGGAAGGAGGAAGTCAGTCAATGGCTTTCCAGGCTCACCTCATCTACCTCTTAAAATATGCTGATAGGTCTAGCTAAAGCAGGTAACAGAGACTTGGGGGACTTTAGGATAGAACAGATCCAGGAATGATCTTCAGGAAGAAGCCCTAGGAAATGCTTCTTTGACCTAGCATGACCTGGTCAGTGGGTGAACAAACAGATATGATAAAAAACTCCTTGCAACAGGAAGGGGCTCTTTTCCTTGGGTGCTGAGCAACGTTCCCTCTAAGCTGTGGAATCTTGTGAGCAAAAATTCTACTCTGTGAGCTACTGGCATGAAATTTGTGAGTGAGTGATTTAGCTACTGCATAAATTAGTTGGCTCTGGAGTCATCCTTCCTGAGCGAAGACAAAAATATGTGAGCTAGAGGCTGAAAAACTGTGAGCTAGCTCACACTAACTCAGCTAAGAGGGAACACTGGTGCTGAGTCCATGAGAGGACACACAGATCTCTCTGCTGGGAAGTGAGCCATTGATCATCTGCTTACCCAGAGAGCTACAGCAAACTTCAAAGTAATGGCACTCTTTAAAGACTTGTAACTCCCTAAGCTTTAGGAGCCTGTCCTATTTTAACATCTGCTAGAGCATGTATAGAGAGAGGGACAGAGGGTTGCATTTTTACCTATTTCTTTTGTTTCCCTTTCGCAACCTGGTGCTGTGCTAAAAGTATGCTTGTAAATATTTTCTTTTTGATAAATACTTTATGAATTTGGATGCTGGTAGTGGTTCTCTGTACCACATAGACCTCCACTGTCTTGGACACAATATTTTAAAAGGCGCTCCAGGGGGGAGGCAGGCAGTGGGCAAGTGGCTATTCCTCCAAGGGCGTACAAGGCAGTAAACTGTCCCCATGGTGACCAGGCAGTGGGCAGGGTGAGACACCAAGTCAAGGCCTCCAAACTTGGAAGGGAAGCTGGGAGTACTGACCCTCCCAGTGGGTAATTCTGGCTAAAGGTCAGATGATGGTGGTGAGCTACTGGAGATAAAGAAAAGACTCTCCAAGTGTTGGGAATACTTTGGAGGGCAAGGCAGAGTGGGGCCTACAGGCTAGAGCAGGCCTGTTTCACCCCACAGAGTGTGGTTCTGTGGGACTGCTGCTCTGCCCCTTGGAGTTCCCCAAGGTTCCATCTTGTCCCCCATGCTTTTCAACATCTATGTAAAGTGGCTGGGAGAGGTCATCTAGAGATCTGGGCTGAGCTGCCACCATTATGCAGATGACACGTAGTTCTGTCTTGTACTACCAGCAGGTCCCAGGGAGGCTGTGAAAACCATGAACAGGTGCCTGGAGGCAGTTTTGGAATGGGTGCGGGCTAACAAGCTGAAATTTAATCCTGTCAAAATGGAGGTGCTATTGGTGGGGGGAAGTCTGGCCTGGATAAATGATTATCCCTTGTTCTGGATGGGGCAGCACTTTCCCAAAGGAGCAGGTTTGCAGCTTGGGGATGCTCCTAGACATGGGCCTCCTGATGGATAGGCAGGTGGCAGCTGTGGCCAGAGATGCCTTTCATCAATTTCAGCGGGTGAGCCACCTGTGGTTCCTTCAGGCTAGAAAAGATCTTGCCACTGTGGTGCATTCTCTGGTAACATCTAGATTAAATGACGCAATGCACTCTATGTGGGGCTGCCCTTGAAGACTCTCTGAAAACTACAGTTGGTACAGAATGCTACAACCAGAGTGTTGACTGGAGTGGGTCGTAGGGACTATATCACTCCAGTCTTATTCCACCTACACTGGCTTCAAGTTTGCTTTCAGGCTCAATTCAAGATGCTGGTATCGACCTATGGCCTGGGACCAACATACCTTAAGGACTACCTTCTCCAATACAAACCCACCTGTTCACTCCAGTCATCCCTGGAGACCCTGCTTCCGTTCCCCTCATTGTCTGAGACTAGATGGTGGCAACCTGAGAAAGGGCCTTTTCCACCATGGCACCAAAACTCTGGAACTCCCTCCACAGGGAGATTGTCTGTTTCCTTCTATTGGTGTCTTTTGCCAATATGTATAGACTTATATTTTGTCAGGTATATCCCCAATAATGGTAATGTTGTTTATGTTTTTAAATGAATTTTATATTCTAACTGTATTTTAATTGTTTAAATATTTTAATATTGTTGCTGTTCTATGTTTGCCACATTGTGGACCCTGATTGGGTGGAAGCGCAGCATAAAAATGTTCTAAACAAATAAATAAAATATTGTCTAAGTGCTATGGTAATGGAAAGAAGTAGGTCTGAATATGGAGTAGAAAGAAAATCACGGATTTGATGAAGCAATGGCTGGTGGAGAAATTAAAGAAAAGAGGAGGACCTAGGGAAGATTGAATGAATGAGCAGAGGTTAAAACAGTTCAGATCTAGCAACTAGCTATACTCTGTGGTTCAAAAAAATCACCTCATCATTTCACTATCCCTGCCACAAGTTCAGGAAAGGAGTAATTGAGATTCCCAAAGTATAGTCCATTGCTGTGAGATTCACTTTCTCCCTAGTTATTTAACCTGCTTTCTTGATTGCCTCAAGCCCAAAGACTGCATTAAAGTCTCTGTTATTTGTATAAACAGCTCTGTGAGTGGTAGTGATAGGCTTGTGATGAATGAAAGCATCAGCCTAATCAAGTGATGAAGGGCATGAAGGCAATTCAAACTGGACCATTGTACATTGAGAGCATGATCTATCAGCTGCTTTGATAAGCTCAGATGTTTTCTTCCTTTCTTTGTTTTAAAACAGCCTTATGGTGATTTCACAAGGAGAGTCAAATTAAATATTACAGGCTAATGTCGTCTCAAGATGCTAAAAATGATATGGAAAGATGAATGCTTAGCTTTTATAAAGAGCATGGTAATTTTCCTTTATATTGGGATACTCTATCATGCTGCTTGCAGCTTTCCAAGGCTTATGGAGCTTTGTTTCATCAAAATTATCTCTTGATTTATCTGTAACTGAATTAGTTTTCTGTGTTTTCTGTCTATTTTCTTGTTGCTGACTTACTTAAGTAGCAGAGCTATTCTCAACAGAAGGACCGGAAGGAGAAAACTCATACTGTCTGGCTCCAGTAACCATAATCTCTATTACCACTCAAGCATCTATCAAAATTAGCTCATTTTAAAGTACATAAAATCCATTTACACAACAGGAGAATCAAATAAACTCCCTATTTTTATTTTTTTTAAAATCTTTATTGTCCAGGACTTTCCTTGGTCATATGATTTCCAAGAATGCTCACTGCTCATATAATACATCCTATTATACTTGTCTCATGCAGTCTTTTCTTAAAAAAAAAAAACCCTTTTGCCAAGCCAGTATCCAAAATACATACTACTCAGCAAAAGCCTATTCTTTTGGGGGTGAGGAGGAATAAGAATCTTTGTAAAAAAAAAAATTCTAAGTGTTATTTCAAAAATATTCTTTAAAACATATGAGCCCTGCTGGGTCAGAAAATTTGTAGCATTATGCACTGCCCTTTTGCATCCTGTCCACCAAAAGAAATCTATGACTGTGAACCTCTCCCACCCTTGGGATGAAACCCAGAACCCCCCACCCCAGTTTACCACAGAGCTGGGTGACCTGAAAAGGCCTGGGAGATGTCTAGAATGGCACTGGTGGAGAATTCATACTGATTCTGACGGATCATGTTATCGAGCTCACTGTAAGACCTATGAAGCAGCGATGATGGTGGCTAAGAAATGTTATTTCTCTGCTACTATTCAATCAGCTAGTTCACAACTGGCCCAGTTGTTCAGTGTAACATGGCATCTGCTGACTCCTAAAACTGAGCCTTCATTGTATCAGGACTGGACAATTAGTTGTGATATTTTCCACAAAGGCCGATTGCCCCCCCAGACGGAAGAAATAGTCGACAACAAGGTTTGATGAAATAAGGCCACTTTATTAAATTAATAACTTCTTAACTTAACGGCAAAGGGCAACCCTGGAAACAGCGACGAGGCCGGGCCTGGCGTCGCTTCGACTCCCATCCTCAAGCCCTATGATGCAAGACACCGGGGGCCCCCGGGTTGGAGCCAACCATAAGTCGCTTGTAATCCCGGCCGAGCCAAAATTGGGATGCACCCTCAGGAGTCCTCAAGCACCCCGCATGGCAAGTGCTGAGTCTCCGTCGCGACCATCCCCAAAGGCGGTCTGCAAGCTTCACCCAGGCCGCACAGCTACAAGGCTGGTCGAGCAGACCCCTTTACCCCCTCCCGGGGTTATTAAGTGGTGCTTGCGGCCGCTGAACCGTATTTTTTAACCTAATTCTGCCACCGCAAAGGCGAGCAACTGGCTGGGGGGAGAGCGGAGCAAGCCTATTAAGGCTGCCAGGCTCCGCTCCCCCTGTTGGAGCAGAAGCTCCACCGCAGCCTGTCTGCTACTCCTCCTCACGAGGAGGCAAACGCAGCCCCCACGAGGCATGCTTGGGCTGTCTCGTGCGGGGCCGGATTCTGCACAATCACTTGCTCCAGTGTCACCACCCAATAATATCTGCACCAATTGATCAGTTCCCCACATGTTGGTCCAGATTAGGAATTGACCCGAATCTAATGGTGTTTCCCCCTGGATTTTCCATCTCCACTATTTTCAGGTTCTTCTTCTTTTTCTTTTTTTTGCTGCGGTGTTGAAGTCAGGGCATTCCAGTGGGGAACTTGCGATTTGCGGCTGTCCCCTCTCCGCCCCTTTAACGCCCCTTTGCTTCTTTCTCTCCCCTTCACTCCCATTCCTGCCTTTCAACAACTCTTCAACACCCTCCTGCTTCTCTCTACCCCTCCCACTCTCCTTCCCGCCTGCCTGCAACCCCCCCCTTCAGCGTGCGCAGGGGAAAAAATTATTTACCTCCCCGTGTTGCGTTGCAATGCAACAATGGGCCATCATCAACTGGCATTTAAATGTCCTTTTACATGCTGTTTTCTCATTTCTGTTTGGTAATTTGCCATGTGTAAAGATTTAAGCATTCTTTTTCGTGTCCATATACTGTCTTCCCATCTGCCCCCTCCCCCACTTCCCGGCTGCATCCCCCCCTCTCCTTGGTGTGCATGTGCTTTTTTCCCTCCAGGGTTGTGTTGCAATGCAATAATAGCCCATCGTTTACTAGACGCAACAATGGGCCATCGTCGACCGACGTTTAAATGTCCTTTTACATGTCCGTATGCTGTTTTCTCATTTCTGTTTGTAATTCGCCATTTGTGTAAAGGTTTAAGCATTCTTTTTCATGTTCGTATACTGACTTCTCGTCCACCCCCCCCCCCCCCCTTCCCGGCTGCATCAATGGATGCTTTTCACAGGCATCGAGGGTCAAAAATTAAAGGGACCAATTGGCGTTTCAGTGAGCAGTGCGTTACAATGCAACCCCGCCTCCATTCAAAAAAAAGGAGGGAGAAGAGAGGGGAGGGGGCTCTAGATTGGGGGCAAGGCTACATGTGGAAATAAACACCCAGGCAAAACTCGGGTCAGATTTTCCTAATGTGGAAACGTGCACATAGAATTGGGCCAATTAGACCCGGGGGGAAAGGTAGGCAAAGCATTAGTGCAGAATTGGCCCAAGTTTTTTGCTGATAAAATATCAAGAATACACTCTGAATCAAATGCTAACTATAACATAGGTCTGCCAGAAGAACTGCTTCATACACCACCTATTTATGGACCACTTCGACCCAGTTTCCATGATGGGTGTTGACAAGCTCCCGGGATCAGTGAAGGCCACTACTTGTACCCTGGATCCTTGCCTATCCTAGCTGTTAAAAGCATGTAGAGACCACATCAATGAATTCTTACTATCTATTACAAACCAATCACTAACTCAGGGTGCCTGCCCTCAACCACTCAAAGAGGCAGAGAACCATCTGTGATTTAAAAAAAAAAGCCTACAGAAAAATGATGTAGCCAATTATTGCTCTGTCTCGAATCTGTCCTACTTAGGCAAAGTAATTGAGATAGCAATAGCAGACCAACTACAGATCTTCTCGGATAACTTATCGGCTCTAGACTCTTTTCAGTCTGGTTGCATACTGGACTATGGGATGGAGATGGCTCTGCAGGCTTTAGTTGATGACCTCTGTTTAAATACAAAAAAAGGTCAGGCTTTCCTGTTGCTCCTGCTGGATTTATCCGTTGCCTTTGACACAGTGAACCATGCCAACTTGTTGAGGTGCCTGGAGGCAAAAGTAGGCATCACATCACCTACTAGCTGTTCTTTATAATTGAAAATGCCTGGGACTGAACCTTGAATTTTTTGAATGCCCACTGCGCCACAACCACTTCCTGTACTCTGGGGTCTGCAGAATACTTGACTGATGAAGCAAGATAGGCAACTGAGATGGGTTCAGTAACAGCAAGGGCGATTTCGCACTAAAGCTGCCTCGCGGCACAGCCGCCATTTGCCCCGACACTATTTGTCAATTTCACACCCGAGGCTGCAGGGCTGCATTTGACCCACGACTTCACCCGATTTCCTCCGCAGTTTTGTGATCCTCAAAAACCAGGATCACGAAACTGCGGAGGGAATCGGGCGAAGCCGCGAGTCAAAATACAGCCCCGCAGCTTCGGGTGTGAAATTGACATGTTTGGGTCGGGGCAAATGGTGGCTGCGCCGCGAGGCAGCTCTAGTGTGAAATCACCCCAAAATTCTTAGGTAGACAGGAAAATTCAGAGACAGATGTTAGGAACTAAATTGTCCTTAAGAGAGGACAACACTAACAGTGCATTCCTGTGCAGAATTATTCCACTCTAAGCCCATTTATTTCAATGGGCTTCGACTGGAGTAATTCTGCACAAGATGAATTGTACACATATAACCAGAGTACTGAATCTGTGCAAATGGTACAACAAGAAATTTGTCCTGCTATAAATAAAGAAATGTGTTTCACAAATGAGCAACAATAAAGTCTAGAAAAAGTATTTTAAAAATGTTTTGTTTTGAGTCCTTCATTTTGCTTAGGCACTGTTAAAAGGTAAAGGTTCCCCTTGCTCAAAAGCCAGTCGAATCTGACTCTAGGGGGCAGTGCTCATCTCCGTTTCCAAGCCTAAGAGCCAGCGCTGCCCAAAGATGTTTCCGTGGTCATGTGGCCAGCATGACTCGACACCAAGGTGCACAGTACGCTGTTACCTTCCCACCAAAGTGGTACCTATTTATCTACTTGCAATTGTTTGCCTTTCAAACTGCTAGGTTGGCAGGAGCTGGGGCCAGAGAACCCTTCACAAGAACAGAGCTGAGGGACCACAGCCCCTTTTCTGAAAAATGCCCCCCATGCAGAAAAATCTGAAATCTTAAAAAATACATGGATGGGTTATAAAACCCCAAAATGATAAAAGGAGCACTTGTAACTTCAAAAAATGGATAACCTCAATGGCTGTTGCTAGGCAATCACAACAAGCTTCCTTCAGTTCCCCTTTGGGTAGAAGTCTCAGGGTCAGTCTAACTCTCCTACTTTTGGGGGGTAGGACCCTTAAGCAGGTTTTTTTTTTTAACTTCCAGTTTTTTTAACTTACAGAGTTGTTCTAAGGATAAAATGGAGAAGGGGCGAATGAAATAAGGTGCTTTAAGTCCCCATTGTAGGGAAGAGTGGGCTAAAATGCTACAAATAAATACTAACTTGTAACTTCAAAAAATGGATAACCTCAATGGCTGTTGCTAGGCAATCACAACAAGCTTCCTTCAGTTCCCCTTTGGGTAGAAGTCTCAGGGTCAGTCTAACTCTCCTACTTTTGGGGGGTAGGACCCTTAAGCAGGTTTTTTTTTTAACTTCCAGTTTTTTTAACTTACAGAGTTGTTCTAAGGATAAAATGGAGAAGGGGCGAATGAAATAAGGTGCTTTAAGTCCCCATTGTAGGGAAGAGTGGGCTAAAATGCTACAAATAAATACTAAATATTTATTTATTTATTATTTTTGATTTATATCCTGCCTTGCCTGCACAAATATAGCTGCCAGGGATAGGGGGGAAACTGAAGATGGGGAGGGGGCAAATAAAAACAGGTTGGCTGGTGGGTGGGAAGGATCGAAAGAGGCAGGAAAAAGGGAGAGGCTAAAGGGCTTTCCAAGGAGGGGAAGAGAAAATAATAGGGGGGGGGAGCAAGTCCGTGTGAATTTTCTCTTGTAATAACAACAACAATGGTGCCCCAAATATGTGCAGAGTACCTTTTGGAGACCACAAAGTAACCCACAGAACTAGCTGAAAATGATCTATAATTAGCAGGAAATACTTTGGTTACAGGCTGTTGCATCCAGCCAGACTTGAGCTAAGCACCTCTCTTTAAAATAATGAGCTGCTGGAAACATACTACCTTTCCAAACTTCTACTTGTGTACTGAATTGCCTCTCTCTTTTAACTTGTCTCACAAGAGGACTTTAAAGCAGGTCACATTTAAAGCAAAATGCAGTAAAACCAATGGAATAAAATGGCTCAAGTGGTTAAGACGCTGAGCTGCAGACTGGAAGGTTTGTGATTCAGCAGTTCGAGACCTGAGTGCCACAAGACGGAGTGAGCTTCCGTCTATGGCCCCAGCTCCTGCCAACCTAGCAGTTTGAAAGCAAGAAATTGCAAGTAGATAAATAGGTACCACTTCAGTGGGAAGGTAGCAGTGTTCCATGCACCTCGACATTTAGTCATGCCGGCCACATGACCATGGAAACGTCTCTGGACAGCGCTGGTTCTTCGGCTTGGAAACAGAGATGAGCACGGCATCCCTAGAGTCGGGTTCAACTGGCTTTCGAGCAAGGGAAACCTTTACATTTACTATTTTTCAGCTATATGGGAAAACCTGTCTTGTCCATTCACAAACTCAATCTCTGGATTTTGTATCCTCAGATTTTGCCGGATATTAGAATAAAGACAATATAAACAGAATCGGTAAATCGATAAACAATGTAGACCCACAAGGAACTTGCGGCGAGGGGGCACCCCACACCCACCTTTGCTTCCCCCACTCTCCTCCCTTCTCTGTCAATCTTCCACCTCTTTGTCCCCCACTTCTTCTCCATCAATCTTCCATGATCCCTCTCTCTTTCTCCCCACCCTTTCCTGCCAATCTCCCCCTGTCTTTCTCCCCCCACCCTTCTCTATTTCCCCCTCTCTTTCTCCTCCCACTCTTCCCTGCCAATAATCCCATCTCTGTGTCTCTCCTCACCCTTTTCTGCCACCCCCACCTTTGCTTCCCCCACTCTCCCCCCTTCTATATCAATCTTCCCCCTCTTTGTCCCCCAACCATTCACTGTAAATCTTCCCTGACCCCTCTCTCTTTCTCCCCATCCTTTTCTGCCAATCTCCCCCTCTGTCTTTCTCACCAGTCCTTCTCTGTCAATCCCCCCCCTTCTCCCCTCATCTCACCACAAAGCCAGCTTCTTCTTGGGGCTGCCCTGAGGCCAGGCCCCAGACAGCTCCGCCAATGACAGCCCCCCTGGCAGCAAGAGTCAAGGTTTCAGGTAAGGGCCTTGTGGACCAGCCCCTTTGCTCATCTCTGATCGTGGCTGGGCCTATCCCAGCTGTAACAGGGCCAGCAGTGAGGCAGAGGGCCACATTGTCCATGCCAGCAACAGCAACGCCTCTGGGATCCACACCAGCCTCAGTGATGATGAGGGAGGCTGCCTGGAGCTGCACTGACAGTAGCAATGGCAGGGAACAGCCCCAAGTCTGGTGCCATCCCTGGATAGCTGCTGTTACTCTTGCTTCTCCTCCCTGTCAAGCAGTAGGCCAATGGAGGAGCATTCTAGCACTCATGCTCCTGGCAGCTTTCCCATTTCAGCAGCAGCAGTTTACCCAACCCTCCCCCCCCGTCTGCCCAGCACATTCACTACTTCAGCAGCATGGGGGTGGGGTGGGGTGGAAGAAGAGTATGGGAGTTTGTCTGCACATGTGCAGACCACACTCTTGTTTGGGAGGATTTTACACCCTTCCCCCCATGTTTTTATGTTCTGGGGTTTTGATGCAAACCTGGGGCATACTCAATTTTGCAGGGAATCTGTGTTCTGTCTCTGAAGGCCCAATCCATAATTATCTGTAGACAGGCCCACATTTGACTATTAGAATATAAGATGTTGTTGTTGTTGTTGTTGTTGTTGTTGTTGTTGTTGTTGTTGTTGATGATGATGATGATGATGATGATGATGACGACGACGACGACGACGACGGCAACAACGATTTTCTCTAGAACAGAAGCTTAGATGATTCACTTTGCATGGAGGAAATATCCAGTCCATGATCTCTCCATTTAAAAGGATCTTGAGTAACAGGTTTTGGAAAAGAACAATACCTCTGCCTGAATGATACTGAACCACATAGATCAGTTCTCTTGCTTGGTTTAAAGCAGGTGTATATGTGCAGCTAGCAGCCTAAGGTTTTTGTCTGGCCATGAGCACAAGCTCCATTGTCAAGATCAATCTTCAACCACAGCCATTTACCCTTGTGTCATGTTTGCTATGACACAGCCTCATATTTTAGGCTTAGGTCACCACATCAAGATGGAAGAAGGAACAAATAAGTCTGAGCTTCCAAACTGTCACTCAGTAGCTAGGAAGCCCCAGTCTGAGAATTTCTGCTCCCCCCACACACACACATATTTGAGGGAGAGATCACATCAACAGTGCTTCCACAGAACCGTGTATTGGCACGGAGATTCCTTGCTCATTTCTTACTTTCTCTACATGGATTTTGTGATGCCCATTTTAAAACAGTCACAAAGTCCTGACTCTCTCCATCAGAGGATGAACAGTGAGTGATGCTTTGACAGAGCTCTTCTTCTATTGTATTTTTTGTATTTATTTAGTACATTCCTATGACACATTCTCAATTCAAACAAAATGTGAGGCAGCTTACATCAATACAACATACAACCCTTAACAATTGAATTATAAAGCCAATGGGTTGTTTCCAACTACTGAGTTACTCTAACAGTAGTAGGGATGGGCATGAACTGAACCAGGAAGAAAAAAATCATCATAAATTTTGCCCTGTTCTTGGTCATGAACCCAAATTTATGACAGGTCTACCATCGCAAACTTCCATTAATTTTTAAAGCAGTTAATGGCAGTTTGTGGTGATTCATGGGTGGAGCAGAAAGCAGGGGTTTAAAGGGACTCTGAGTCTTTTTAAACCCCTGCTTTCTGTTCTCCGCAAAAGCTGCAAAAAGAGCTGAGCAGTGGGGAGTAGTTTGCAGTTCAGTTCATGGTTTGGTTCATGGTTCAGTTACAAACCACAACACAAACCAGCACAAACTGCATTTTTCCAGTTCATGCCCATCCCTAGACAGTAGAACTTTTTTTTCTAGTGGAAGGCTGAGGGTTGGTGACAGAAAGGTTGTAGCTCAGATTTGCTTGGAATATGGCACTTAAAAGGATCAGGGGGTAAGTAATGTGAAAGACCTCTGCCTAGAACTCTGGAGAGTTCCTGCCAGCCTGAGAAAACAGTGTTGACCTTGATGGACTGACGGTATGATTCTGTACAAAGCAGCTTCATGTGTTCATGTGAAGGAGCTTTACATGTCCGAAAATACTCCTTATAATAGTTCTTACAGCAGCAGAGATTTGGTTGCATGAGGGGAAAGCTTCTTCCACCATAGGAAGGCTTCAATGTCAGTGGAATGGAATTCTTGGATAAAATTGAATACAAGTGATGATAAATGTAAAAAGGTAAAGGTTCCCTTGCTCAAAAGCCAGTTGAATCCGACTCTAGGGTTGCAGTGCTCATCTCCATTTCAAAGCCAAAGAGCCAGCACTGTCCAAAGACATTTCTTTGGTCATGTGGCCGGCATGACTAAACACCAAAGCGCACAGAACGCTGTTACCTTCCCACTGAAGTGGTACCTATTTATCTACTTGCAATTTCTTGCTTTCAAAAAATGTAAAAATATACTAAAAACATTTTGTATTAAGTATCTCACCCATCCAACCCAAGGCATGCACATAGGACTCTTTCCATTCTTCCTCATGTGAAAGAGGCTCAGAGCTCTTTGAGACAAACTGCACACGTTGGGATGGGTGGATCCAACCATCCTCCAAAGAGCCTTCATCCATCTTAAGAAGGCTTCTATCCCAACTTGTGTGGCTCTTCCTCCAACAGGGTAGTATCCACCTCAATGCCTGTAGACCCTCCAAGAAGATTGTAGGAGGGGTGAGCACTTCCATTTGTCAGTTAATCAATCGTCATTCCCCCCCCCCCAAGCAATTTTACCCTCCGGGCTCTGACGATAGGCCCAGTTGGAAAGGCTCAGCATACAGTCCAGATGCCTGTTACCCCCCCCCCAAGCAATTTTACCCTCCAGGGCTCTGACGATAGGCCAGTTGGAAAGGCTCAGCATACAGTCCAGATGCCTGTTAGATGACAACTCTGTCTCTGATAGCTGGAGACTGAACACATTCTGGTGCTGAGCCTTGGAAAACCCTGATTCAACCGTAATCCCTGGGCACTCCCTGCCATGACGTCTGACAGAACGTTCGTCATCAACTGGCCTGTCTGCTGCCGCTGCCCATGGAAAACATTCCATTGCGTCAGGGGAGGAAAGGAACAAAATATTTCAAGTGCTTAACTGGCGTGGCTGAGCCAAGGTTCTACCGTCCCTTCTTGTTCACATGCAAAGTGAGATATAATCTGCAGGGAGATGAAAGCTCGGGAGAGCTGATAAGATATGATGAAACGTTTAATGGCCTTGTTTGTGCTGTCCAGACCGATAGCGAAAAAGAAAACCTGTATGATAAAAATCTTAAATCTGTGAAAGTAATTGCTTCTGACATCTCCAACTATGCAGCAGGCTGCCCAAAACACTGCTGTTCAGATACAAATTCTATGGCTAATGAAGTGAGAAGAACACAGTGTAGATACAAATTAAAGCCTGCGTACAATGAACAGCCTGAGTAGCTTATTGTTGTTGGGGTTATTTAACTCCCTAGTTTTGTGTTAGAGAGGAGATAAATAATCTGTGGGTAATAATCACCCTTTTGTATTTTTAGCAAATGCTGTCGCATTGTGATTAACAGCAAGAAATGGCCACAGGGTAACTCATCTACAGTAATGAACTCCCCCCACTCACATAGAATTGCCTTGTGGAGGCTTTTTATAGATTTTTACGTTTTTGGGGAAATGAACTATAAAAATGAACTACCTCAAAATTGACAACTCATTTATTGTTTCCTTAACATCTTCAGATGTTGGGGGGGGGGCTGCTTGCTATTTCTACGTATAGTTTACTTCACTATATTACATTCTCAGTTGCCATCTTGTCATGTAACTTTTTTTAAAAAGGGGAAATATTGGTACCTGAGAAAAACTGGGTGCTTTTCAAACCTCTCCGTCACTAAGTGTCTAATACTTTCATTCTACTTTCAAGAGCACTTTCTTATGTCTAGTTTGTCTGGCCTGTACTTGTAGTGCATAATCAGTCACTTTTGAGCGAGGATGGGACCACTACTGCATCATATTATAGATCAAACAAAGACACACAAGCAAATCTAAAAGGGCCTAAACAATTGAGCATATATCGGTGGCCACTGTGACTTGCACAGTGAGGGGCATATTTTCTTGACCTGCATGGATCTATGTGTTTGTTATTACATCTATATCCTGTTTTTCTTCCATCATGGGACTCTAGGTGGCATATGTAGAGTTTTAAACAATGATTCCCATACAAGCATTCTTTGTTTTTCTCCTCTTTAATGTCTACAGTAACAAATGAAAACATTGGATCAAAACTAGAGTGATATCTATATATCTAATAGCCAAGGGGTCCCCTCTGTGCGGATATCTAAATTCACACATCGGGGGCACTTGGGGGGCAGAGAGATTTTCCTGCACATTTGGGGCAATCCCCAGATGTGCAGAAAAATATAAAAACTGTAAAAAGCTATAGGGGGGATACTTAAATCCCCTCAAAAGTAAAGGAGAAGCTCTGAGAAGGCTTCACTGCTGCTGCCACAGGGGAAGGGGGGCAGGAGAAGGCTTGGTGGGCTGGCCTCGCTGCCGCCACTGGGGAGGGGGGGGAGGGAGAAAGCTTGATGGACCGGCCTCCCCGCTGCTGCTAGGAAGGGAGGGGGGAAGGAGAAAGCTTGGTGGACCGGCCTCACTGCTGCCGCCGGGGAGGAGGGGAGGGAGAAAGCTTGGTGGGTGGGCCAGCCTCACTGCCGCTGCTGCTGGGGAGGGGGGGAGAAGAAAGCGTGGCGGGTCGGCGTCGCCACTGCCACTGGGGGGGAGGGAGGGGGGAGGGAGAAGGCTGGGCTCACCTGGTGCTGCGTCTCCTGCTTCTGCAGGCTGGGAGTTGTAGGGAATACGTCCCCCCCATGAGTGCCGTGGGTCCCTCCTCTTGTTTATACCATTACAGATTTGTCTACCCTGTCTGTACTGAGAGATTTGCACAGGAATAGGTGCGGCTGTGCAAGAGAGCATAAAAATTAATGCCCAATTTCACTCATCCTGGTATGTGTGTGTATGTGTGCATCTGAAGGGCCATCAAGTCACAGCTGACTTATGTCAACCCCAGCAAGGGGCTTTCAAGCCAAGTGAGAAGCAGAGGTGGTTTGCCCTTGCCTTCCTTTTCAATCTTTCTTGGAGATCTCCCATCCAAATACTAACCCTGCTTAGTTTCCAAGATCTGACAAGATCAGGCAGTACCATGCCACCTTCCTTCCTCTCATCCTGGTATCTGGTTTTAATCAGGCATTGCTGTAATTCACCTGTGTATGCCTCTGATCATGTGCTAAATGTCTTTTAGACCATGACGTCAATATTTAGACCATGAGGTCTAAATCAATGAACAACCGCTGTTAAGTTTTTGTCTGCCTATCCTTCAAAATTGGGATTAGGGCTAAAGTACTGAAGAGTCGTAATGCTCAAGCAGATTGAAACTCCAAAAGAAGTATTTTACGACAGGGGGAAAAGGGTGAAAGGGTATAGTATCCAGGCATTGTTAATAATATTCCCATCACCTCTATATAAATTTGAGCCAATAACCCTTCCTTCCCTGAATTCTAAATCTGCAAAACTCTCCACATGTGCAAAACGCTTTTCCCTCACTATTCACATGCATTTATCTATCTGGTTCTAGAGGATGAATCTCTAGGTTGGAGGAGAGATTTGCAGGCAGGTATAACTCATAAATATCCAATTTTAGTAATTTAATCAATGATTGATAGCTGTCTTCCCTACTCCCAGCTTTCCCAACAGTTTTGAATCCTACCCCATCTACCAAGAGAAGAATATAACAGGTACATAATTTATACCAACCAACACACTCCAAGTCTGATCACAAGAAACTCTTTTTCTCTTGATAGCTGGTGTTGCGGGCAGTGGCTAGAAAGGTTCTCTAATGGCTGCCACCACTCTGGTATGGGTCTCCTTGGGAGGTAAATGTAGGCCCTGATAGCTACTCCAATACAGGCTTCCCTGGAACCACCAGGCCTTCATAGATCCTGTATAGGATCTGTAGGCCCAAGATCATGACAGCTGGCTACAGATATATGAGTAACAAACAATGGACATACAGAGATTTATAAGTCGTAGCCAAAAAAATACACCAGTTCATCGAATGTTACACTGTAAATATTTTACTCAAGAGTAAAAATTACTCTCCCAATTATTCTTAAAGAAAAAGAGTTGTTTATATAAGGCTTACAAAAATTGTCTAAATTGTGGACAATTCATTCATATTAAAGCAGTACATTAAGGCAACACATTAATATACATTCCCGCGACGACAGACCCCCAATTGGTACTTGTTTCCCTCAGCTTCGTCAGGCCACAATCAGCCAGGTGCCCTGAAGCTCATCGAATTATTTATCCCACTGTTTCTGATATATTCCAACTGGCTTATGAGCAGGTTCCCACTGTTATGGACTGTCTCCTCAAGTACAGGAGCCCAAAAGCTCAATAATTTTCAAAACAGACCATGAGGTCTAAATCTTAATTCAGCTCTGTGGCTTCCTACATTCAATTATGCTGAAGTCCATAAAAGTGGGAACCATTCACGCATGTGGGGTATGTGTGGGTGTGTGGGTGTGTTTTCCTTGGGGCATATAAGCCACCCCGTGGACGATAAAGTTCGGGTAATTACGAGGGGCCCGACTCCCACTTCCAAATCTGAACTGCAGGCTTTCTTGGGCCTGCTCAATTTTTATCATGCTTTTCTCCCCTTGAAAGCTGCCATGACGGAGCCCCTGCACCGTCTCCTGGACAAAGACGTGCCCTGGGTCTGGACACCTGTTCACGCAACAGCATTCCAGGGGGTCAAGGATTTGCTCATTTCTAACTCTGTCCTGCACCATTTCAATGAGGCGCTACCAGTGGTCCTTGCCTGCGACGCTTCTCTGTATAGGGTTGGGGCGGTCCTGGGTCATCGGTTGCCAGATGACCAGGAGGTCCCGTTCGCCTACTACTCTAGGACCTTTTCTTCTGTGGAGCGTAACTATGCACAGATAGACAAGGTGGCGCTAGCGATAGTGGCTGGGGTAAAAAAATTCCACCACTATCTCTACGACTGGGCCTTCACGGTGGTGACGGACCATAAGCCTCTTCTGGGTCTCCTGGCTCCGGATCATCAGACTCCACAGATGGTCTCTCCCAAGGTTCTACAGTGACGGACCATAAGCCTCTTCTGGGTCTCTGGCTCCGGATCATCAGACTCCACAGAGGGTCTCCCCCAGGGTTCTACAGTGGTCCATTTTCATGGCAGGGTACAGCTATGACCTTGTGCATCACCCCTGGAAAGCCATCGGACATGCCGATGCCTTCAGCCACTTGCTGCTGCCTGTCACTGACCCCGACCTCGCTCCCGCGCACTCAATCACCCTTGTGGAGTTGCTCCCCAATCACCCAGTTCATGTGCGGGAGGTCGCCCGCTTCACGGGCAGGGACAAGGTTCTCTGTCGGGTCCTGGACTGGGTGGGGAGGGGAGGGGAGGGGGTGGCCTACGGCCAAGCAGGGCCCCGAATTCACGTCGTTTGTCACCCAGAAAGATGGACTGTCTACCTACAAAGGGTGCCTGATGTGGGGTGGCTGGGTGGTGATACCTGCCCCACTACAGCAGCGAGTCTTAGTGGCTCTGTACGAGCACCACCCCGGTGTCGTGAGGATGAAGGCTACTTTGTCTTGTTCTTCTCCGAATAAAGTAAGAAGTGAATTCACTAAGTAAGTCTCAGTACTTTTCACAGGTAATCCCCATGTTATTTTCATTTTTCTCTGTCACTCCAAAGCATGCATACTCCTATGACTTTTCTTAGCAATTTCTCTCATCCTTTTCTTCCTGCTTGCAACACAGTGAAGAGTAAGCACCCATTTTGCCAGACTCAGAGTCTCAGACAACGTATTGAATCCAACAAAGGAGCACTCTCTTAGAAGTTGTAACAGCAATGCCAGGAGCATGAGCAGAACCAGGGAATGCTTACTGGCATTTGGGAACATTTAAAAATCAGTTTAGAAGTCAAAAGAGTTGGTGTTCAGGAAGTGAATGCTCAGGTTTTTCATAGGGCAAAGATTTGTAAGAGGAACAAATATAAGGATAACAGATGGATGTTTAATGGTGTATGTCAGGTTTCCATCTGCATTCTGTCATAACCATAGGCATATTATAGATTTTACCTGATATTGTGTGATGGCCAAATATTCATGTTGCCTAGAAGATTTTTTTGCTGAAACAGAAGCTTTCACTAGAGCCAAAGTTACTTGTGCATTTTAAAAGTGTCACTTACACTGAAAACCACCTTCCTTTCCCATTAATTTTTCTGCACTTGTGTTCATTTCTGTCTACTTTTTAAAAAATTGGATAATGTTGCCTTTACATCTCTAATGTCCATTAGATTTATTATTCCATCCTTTCTAATAGGACCTCTGGGGGTCTTCTCCTCTCCAATTTACCTTTACTTCAACCCTGTGAAGTAGGTGAGAGTGTCCTAGAAAGCTTCATGGCAGAGGGAGGATTAGAAACAGGGTGTCCTCAGACCTTGTCCAAACCTTACAATACCTGAGCTGATGTGCTTAAGTGAACTGCATTTTTTCCCTATTTCAGACATATTTAATACTTAGCTGGCATTGTTTAGCAACAATCAAAGTTTTCTCCCAATGCCAATGTAGTGTTCAGCTCATAGAAAAGCTAATTAGCAATGTTCTCCGTGTAAAGTGATCAGATCTTGTGCAGTATATCTGACTGAATACATGCACGTGTAGTCTCATCTGCAGAAGTGATTGCCACCAGTGGAGAAAGAAGACTTGGGAAACAGTGCTTTTTAGGGTTTGTCCAATCAGAACCCAAGTGATCCTGGCTTTTCCAATCATGACTTGCATCAGAGGTGCCACTTTTCCTCTGTACTGGACTCAGAAATATCTAGCTACAATTCCACAGTGGAACTGCATACCCTTTCAAATCATACAGCAGCAAGATCAATGCGGAGCATTTACCCAACATATGCAGCCATTTGAAAGTATGATCAGACAAAAGCTGCTCAACAAGCATGCCACATTGGTCCCTAAAGGGAGCTGAGCCTCAGAAGGAAGCCTGACTGCAGTTTAGAGTGCTGCCATCATAAAGATTTAGCGCTGATCCCCTTTTGAAAATCTATTCCTTACTGAGCAAGTCTAGGGTGTCGGAGCTAAAACTGTCACAGCACTTGCAGGTCTTGAATCATTATGCATATTAACCTTGAGAGTTATCATGAAAGAGCGGTCACTGATGTGCAGATAACCACATGGCAGACAGAGAGAGAACTGTTGTAGAACAAGGGTTCATGGCTAGTTGTCATCCCAAAATGCACACACTGTAGAAGAGTTTGCTAACAGAGATGCAAAGACAATTCAAAGAATAAATTTTCAATCAGCTCTTTCAATATCATTGTGGGGCAACACCGGCAATTTCATGAAGAAGCATTAGGCAAAACTGAATGAGCATACCATCTACTGGACTTCACCTGTCTTTATATTAAATGTGCTTAGAGAGGGCATTTCTACTTATTTAAAAAGTTGATTGTTTCTGTTCAATGACACACCAGCAATGATAAATACAGCTTGGTGCAGTGGTTAAGAGCGCGGATTCTAATCTGGGAGAATTGGGTTTGATTCCCCACTGTTCCACATGCAGCTGTTGGTGTGACCTTGGGTCAGTCACAAGTTCTCTCAGAGCTGTTCTCTCAAGAGCAGTCCTCCTCCTCGTCGTCCTCCTCTTCTTCTACCATTGAATTTACCTGGAATTTTATCTGGTTGTGATGCCAACATTTTAGGATATAATTCAAAATGAGAGTGGTACATTGTGAAATCAGAACTAAATACGCAGGTAAAGAGATAAAAGGCATATTGTACATTGTGATTCTGTTATGTCATAGGCCCTAATTAGATTCATACCTGCAATTAGAAAAACAGGGAATACAAACATTATAGTTCTGTCTTCTCAAATCCAAGTCTAAAATTCTAGAGGTCATCTCCTGCAGTTTGTATGACACTTCTTAATCAGAACTGTGAATTCTTGCGATACTGTAATAATTTTGTGCCAAATTCACTGGATCTCTAAGGATATTTTAAAACATTGTTTGCCAAATTTTCCTCATTCGTATGAGTGAAACATGCATGGCGTGCAGAATAATGATATATATAGTCTTACGACCTAGTGATCTTTGTTTGCAACTGTGAGCTAAACATGTATGTGAAGAAGCAATCTTTAATTGAAGAATTCTGAGAATTTTTGAGAATTCTTGGAGAACAAGTGAAGTGCCAGAAGAATGGAGGCAAGCAAATGTGTTAAATAGTGGGCTCCATGGATGAGCGGACCCCAAGTCTAGTGATCAGCTCTACTTTATTAGTAATTTCAGCAAGAACAAGACTGAAAACCCCAGGGCAGCAGCCCTGTTAAATAGCATGCAAAAACCACATCCAAACACACCCCACTCCCAATGATAGGCTACTTACATAACATTACTTCTTGATTGGTTACTTCCAGCGTCCTGGTGGGCTATTGTTCTTGGGCTCCAAGCTCAGCCCATCTCAGGTAGAACAGTTCTGGAATGTTTCAGTCCCAATACATAACACACCTCCCCCCTAAGTTCCAAAGCACCTTAACAGACATAGTATTCAAGGTACGCTGAGAATGTTAGGGTTCCTCATTCCCTCTGAGAGTGTTGGGGTTCCTGTGGGGGTGGCGATGACACCGGAGCCGGGCTTGGTGAGGCAGGTCTGGTCTCAAGGGTTTGAGTATGTGTACGCTGAGTTCCCCTGAGTCTTTGATGGCACCTTGGGAAAACTTTCTTGGGCCCCTATCTCGCTAGACAGATCACATTCAAAGAGTGCTTGTTAATGGTTCCTCATCCTCTTGGAGAGGAGTGACAAGTGGAGGGTCTCAGGGATTTGTCCTGGGCCCTGTGTTGTTCAACATCTTTATAAATGACTTGGATGAAGGAATAGAGGGGCTGTTCATTAAATTTGCAGATGATACTAAATTGGGAGGGGTAACAAATGCAGTAGAAGACAGACTCCGTATACAGGATGATCTTGACATGCTGGAAAGCTGAGCTAAAACTAAAAAAAAATGAATCTCAACAGAGATAAATGTAGAGTTCTGCATTTGGGTAGGAAAAATCAAAAGCATAATTATAGGATGGGGAGATTTGCCTTGGCAGAACTACATGCAAAAAGGATCTAGGAATCTTAGTAGACCATGCACTGAACATGAGTCAGCAGTGTGATGCAGTAGCTAAAAAGGCAAAGGCAATTTTGGGCTGCTGCATTAAAAGAAGTGTTGTGTCCAGATCACACAAAGTCATGGTATTGCTTTACTCTGCTCTGGTTAGACCTCACTTGGAGTATTGAGTTCAGTTTTGGGCACTGCCATTTGAGGAGGTTGCTGACAAGCTGGAATGTGTCCAGAGGAGGGCAATGAAAATGGTGAGGGATCTGGAGACCAAGTCTCATGAGGAAAGGTTCAAGGAGCGAAGTATGTTTAGCCTGAAGAGGAAATGACTGAAAGGTGATATGGTAGCTATCTTCAAGTATTTAAAGGGCTGTCATATAGAGAATGTGAGCCCCAACTCCCGCCAAGCTCGCGCTGGTGGGAGGGGGCTGATTTGCCTCCTCATGAGGCATGAAGAAGAGGGCAACGGTGCTGCGAGAAGGCTTGGCTTGGCTCCCGCCCTCTGCCCCAGCAGTTCTTCGATGTGCTCGGCCCATCCTCCCGCCCTATTTTAGTGCAGGTTTCAACCGTTTGCCTTTTTTTTGTTCACAAAACTTTTATTTTTGGACATAATATCACATTTAACATTTACTTTCACTTATCAAATATCCCTATTTCCCTTCCCCCCC
>NW_015169860.1:0-36782 GCF_001447785.1 Gekko japonicus | reverse complement strand
GAACTTTTGACCAAAAATCTATCGCTTTTTCACACGTCCACCACATGTGGTAGAATGAGCCCTCATGTTTTTTACACTTCCAACACTTATTTGACATATTTTGATTCATATTTGCTATCTTTTTCGGTGTCATATACCATCTGTACATCATTTTATAGCAATTTTCTTTAATATTAGTACATGTTGATATTTTAATAGCATTTTTCCACAAATATTCCCAAGATGTCATGGTCACCTCCTTATTCATATTAAGAGCCCATTTAAGCATTTGCTCTTTGACCATCTCGTTTTCGGTGTACCATTTTAACAGGGTTTTATACATATTAGAAATCATTTTTCTCCCTCTATTCTCCCACACAGATTCAATCTCATTTTTCTCTTCTCTAAAACCATACATTTTTGTCTGCTCTAAACAGATCTCTAATCTGTAAGTAGCCCAACCAAACATATTTAAATTGAATCTTCAACCCGGTTGCCTTTTAATGGGGCCAGGTAGGAATTTTTTCACCCCTTTTTCGATTTGGCTTCAGACGGAAGGGTGTTTTTTGCCTACCTTGCACTGAGGATGGTGGTGTTGGGAAATTGGCTTTGGGGGGGCCATCGTTGCTAAATAGGATGGTCACTTTGTGGTTAGGCACGGTAGCGCAATCAGGAAGTTGAAAACGGTGAGCACCTGGGCATTTTTAAAGGAATTAAAGGGTCCTCCAATAACGGCTTTCCGGCCTTTGCGGCTCAAGGCCGGGAAGGAGTGATCTTCCTTAGAACAATCTGGCCCGGCCTATCTCAGCAGGCCTTGCGGCTTCTGGGGTGGTGAGCCAGGGGGTTCTCCTAAATATGCTAAGCTGCTGGTTGAGAGCTACATTGGTGGCTCGAGATCAGGAAAGGTGCATCGCCCAGGAGGAGATGAAAATGGTCATGAGTTTGACACCAGTCATATTCCTCAGTACATTTTTAGAAGCACCTCGCCAGTTGTTTGATTACAAATAATTAATAAAGTGGCCCTTGTTAAATCCATATTGGTGTCCGTCTCTTCAATCTGTGGAGGCAATGGAGTTATTTTCTTTTGCTCCAGAACAAGCCAGTTCTTCAGTGGAATACAGTTTCTTGAGAGCCGGTGGGATCTTCTTCTTTGGATGTTTTTAAGCAGAAGCTATATGGTCCTCTAACAGAAATGTAGATTCCGTGAATTTAGGCAGATCATGAGAGGGAGGGTGAGAAGGGATGAGCCAGTGCTCGGCTCTCGGGGCCTTTTCTTACATGCCCAGGTTAAGGCCAACCTCAACTCTGGCGTCAGGAAGGAATTTCCCTCCAGGCCAAATTGGCCATGGAGTTTTTTTGCCTTCCTCTAGGTACAGAGCAGATGTCACTTGGGGGGGGGGAGTAGTTGTGAATCTCCTGCACTGTGCAGGGGGTAACAATTGGACTACATAACTCTTGAGGTCCCTTCCAACTCTGTGTCTCTAAGAAATAATGAAGGAATGGTAGAGTAATCAGAAATAGTTGAAATATAATATGCATGTTGATTTTCCACAGAAATCAGTGGATCAGGGCCAGGAAGAAAAATTGAATTGGAAATGGAACTGTATCTTCGAGTTGCCTAATCATCCACATCTCAGATTTCAGAATAAAACTTAAAGTAATCACATCATGCTGTTTAGAGCTTCTGCGCTGAGCCATTTGCCAACTGAGCAAGCCTTAAATTTCACACTGCATCTCCATTATTTTGAACATGTGGTAATATTTCTTATTTCTCTCATACTATGTTTATTTTCTGCATTACGGCCAATGTAATTCATTGTCAAGAGCATGAGTGATGTCCCATGAAGGACAAGTACCTGTCTCTCCTCCTTCCACCTCCTGGAATAACCCACATCCAATGCAGTCACATATCATGCAAACAATACATCCCACGTTGGCTCCATAATTATTCCCATCAGCCTGGGGGAGGGGGATAGAGGATGGTGGTAATGAAACATCCTATGTATGTGTTCTACAGGGTCAGATACACTGAACCATTGCAACCAGTCTCCTCTGTAAAGAGCCAAGCACAAATGTGTCCTTAGAAATCTGCTGCTTATAGCCAACGTGGATGCTGAAGTGAGGTCATTTTTGTATCCATTTCATAACTTATAATTTTTATTTTTATTTTGTTTCCTTCATTTATATTTTGCTTTTTGTCACTGAGGTTCAAGGCAGACTTAAATTTAGCTGTAAATTTCTTTTATATAGAAAGAGTTGATTGCCTCTTTAATTTTACATATTGATTTATTGAACGTATAGCACAGCACCACCAGTATTAAGGTCCCTGTCCCAAGAAAATTACAATCTAAAATTTGCTTTGGATACAACAAAGAGACAAGAGAGGACCAGAGGAGTGTCTAAATAAGGGCCGAATATCCATTTATTTACAAGTGCTTATGCTTATTTTTAGCAGGTATGAAAGTATCTAAAATCATAAACTGCTTAAATTGGAACAAACATCATTATTCAAAAGAAGATAATCCTGAATGTTAGATGACCCCCCTAAAAGAAGTTATACCCCTAAAAAAAATGGCTGGACATATCAATGTTGTAAACAACTTAAGATTACTCCTTTGTACATGTGGGGGGAAATCTAGTTGTGCACTGGAGTAGATACTGTAGAGAGTTCAGGGTAAAGAGGTGACACATCTCATAATGCCAGTCACTTCTTATTTGAGGCAGTGAGAGGGAAAGAAGGCCAACTAACCCTAATCTCCTTGTCCAATAGAAGATCCAGTCTGGAAAATTCTGCCAATCATTTGCTGAGCAGCAGGAGTAAGGGGATCTCATACTATGTTGTTGTTGTTGTTGTTCAGTCGCATAGTCGAGTCCAACTCTTTGTGACCCCATGGACCACATCACGCCAGGCCCTCCTGTCTTCCGTCGTGCTCCGGAGTTTGCTTAATTTCATGCTCGTTGCCTTGATAACACTGTCTAACCATCTTATCCTTTGCCGTCCCCTTTTTCTTTGACCTTCAGTCTTTCACAGCATCAAGGTCTTCTCAAGTGAGTGCTCCCTTCTCATACTATATGCCTCATCAACTCACCCCATTGGATCTAGCCAGCAGCTGTACTGGAAGAGGTATACCCCCCCCATCCCTACAACTGCTTCCCTGCTCCGAAGGGCTGAAGAGAGTGTCTGTTGGAGGCCTGTTCTGCATCTAGCATTCACTCCACTGTTTTACCAAACCCACGTTGGAACAGAAATTCCCCTCTACATTGCATGCCACTTTCACTTTCTTTGATTGTCGAATTTTATAATAGCCTCCACACTGCATGCTGGTTTCACTTCCTTTGATCTCTCGGTTTTATGGTACTGTGTCTGCATAGGTTTATGGCCCTTTTATGGCTGTTCAGGGGTGACTCTGCAGTCAGTATGGCGTTGGCCCAGGGTATTGGAATGTGGTTTTGAGCCGCGTCTTTTTGTGTTCCAGTGTAGGCTTGGTAAAACAATGGCGCACATGCTAGATGCAGAATGGGCCAGAGTCAGATGGCAGTGGCATGACTGGAAAGGGACTACACACCTCCTTCCATACAGCTTCAAGGCTGGAGTGCAGACAGACTCTGAGAACAGAACCTGCCTTGGATCCTTTCTGGGAAACAACAACAGGTAAAAGACCCTGATGCTGGGAAAGATTGAAGGTCAAAGAAGACGGGGACGGCAAAGGATGAGGTGGTTAGACAGTGTCATAGATGCAACGAACATGAAGTTGAGCAAACTTCAGAGGACGGCGGAAGACCGGAAGGCCTGGCATGATCTGGTCCATGGGGTCGCGAAGAGTCAGACTCGACTGTGTGACTGAACAACAACAACAACAACAACAAAATCTATTTTACACTCAGCCAGTAGCTTCAGTAACAGAAGGGACAAGCTGGGCACCTTCAGGATGGTGGACCAGAATATGAGTAACCTGGCATTAAACGCCTACTACTCTGCCATGAAGTTTGTTAGGTGAACTTGGGCCAATCACATTCTGTCAGCTTCATCTACCTCACAGGTTGTTGTGGGGACAAAATGGAGGAAGGGAGGACCATGTATGTTACTCTGAGCTCCTTGGAGGAGGGGTGGCTAAAAAATGTCGTGGGTAGATAGTACTTGGAGAAGGTGGCCCAAACACACCTGAATGGAGGTGGGTAGGGGTGTATGTATAAGAGAGAGGAGAATCCATTTGGAAGAGACAGGGTCAGCTATGTATTCACATGTTTTTTAGTGACTAGGTGGCTAACAATAAAAAGCATAACAACCCCCCCCCAGTCTACAATAATCAATACACAATACACAGTCAAGTTTCTTTGTGTTGCAGTCTTTGTCTCTGTGGTTCTGATGTGTGAGAGTGGACAGGTTGCTCTGAAGGAAAGACTCTAAATATTATAGAGGCATCTTATACTTCCTGGCCTCTCTCAACAAAGGAAAACAATTTGGAATACTGTGTGCAGTTCTGGGCACCACACCTTAAAAAGGATATTATAGCTTTGGAAAAAGTGCAGAAAAGGGCAACTCGAATGATAAAAGGGTTGGAACACTTTCCCTATGAGGAAAGGTTAAAGCGCTTAGGGCTCTTTAGCTTGGAGAAAAGACGACTGAGGGGTGACATGATCGAGGTTTATAAGATTATGCATGGGAAAGAGCAGGTAAAGAAAGAGGTACTTTTCTCCCTTTCTCACAATACAAGAACTCGTGGGCACTCCATGAAACTGCAGAGCGGTCGGGTTAGAACGGATAAAAGGAAGTACTTCTTCACCCAAAGAGTGATTAACACATGGAATTCACTGCCACAGGAAGTGGTGGGTGCTACAAGCATGGACGGCTTCAAAAGGGAATTAGATACGCATATGGAGCAGAGGTCCATCAGTGGCTATTAGCCACAAGGTATAGCTAGGGGCTCTGGGGCAAGTGATGCTCTGTCTTCTTGGTGCTTGGGGGGGGGGGTCAACAGTGGGAGGGCTTCTAATGTCCTGGCCCCACTGCTGGACCTCCTGATGGCACTGGTATTTCTGGCCACTGTGTGACACAGAGTGTTGGACTGGATGGGCCTTTGGCCTGATCCAACATTGGCGTCTCTTATGTTCTTATGTTCTTATGACACCTGGGTAATGCTGTCCTGGAACTTCCCAGCATAGGGAAGTAGGGAACAGGTAATAGTATTTTGAAAACTTCTGTTCTTTTAATTGTAGACTGGTATTTTTAACTGTACACTAAACCTGTACTTTTAACTGTAAATCCTGGCAGTTTGCTGTGAACCCCCATTAGACCAAAAGTTACACTGAAACATGCACAAGTATTTCTTGGCAAATACTAACTGTGAGGCATCCAAATTCCCAGAGTTTCTTTAGCAAAGCAACTTTCCAGAGAACTCTCTCTTCCTACATATCCTGACAACTGCAGATTCCCTGCCTTTTTTTATGAGCTGCTATTTCAGAAGCAATGAGAAGGATTAGCAATGGATATATCTGAAAGGGTAGGAGAAAAGGTTTTATGGCTTGCATCCTCTCTTTCAAAATACATCTGCTTTAAATTTACGACAAATATGTCTTTGCAGTGTTGCAAGAATAATGAAACAAGTTTTACGTTTAAACATAAAAGCAATAATCAAGGTCTCCCCCATCAGGATTGGCCTTCTAAATCTGGGGAACTAAATGCACATCCCGGGAATGTTTTGTTTCAGATAAAGTTGAAAATGATGCAGAGTAAGACGCTAAACAGATCTCAGCAAAAAATCACTATCCTGTCTAGACTTGCCTGGATCCAAGAACGTTTTAGACACATATTAGCAAGGTGGGCTGCTGCTGCTGCTGTGGATTTATTCAATGGTGTTTTAGATGGATGTTTTGTTGATGAACTTTTATTATTATTATTGGGTCTTTAATTATCTGTAACCCTTCTTGAGACTATAAAGTAAAACAGATTTTTTAAAAAATCATTATTGCTATATCTAACAGTACAGTGGGTGGTTTGTGCCAATCAAAAAAGCAGCAAAATCAACCAGGCCACGGAGGGGACCTTTTGAACATGCAAAATAACAAGGATTTTTGCATTAATAAAAGGGGGGAAACCCCTCTCTATGCACCTGCCCCAAGTGGCCTTCTGAGCATGTTCCAGGAGTAGGGTTGTCAATCCCCAGGTGGGAGCAGGGGATCCCCTGGTTTGGATGCTCTCCCCTCACTCCAGGGTTATCAGAAAGCAGGAGGGGGAATGTCCACTGGGTGTTCCATTATACTCTATGGAGACTGGTCCCCATAGGGTACAATGGAGAATTGATTTGTGAGTATCTGGGGCTCTGGGGTGTCTGTTTTTTTAGGTAGAGCTGCCAAATTTTTAGCATAGCATCTGGTGCCTCTCCTAAAAAACCTGTCCAAGTTTCAAAAAGATTGGACCACAGGGGACTTCCGGTCTATGGAACAGCGATGGTGGACGCTCTCCTCACAATGAAGGAGGGCGAATTGCACACCAGTGGCCTGGTGGGGTGCCACCTCAAGTGACACCCCCACAGAGCCTTTGCGATAGGCTCCAGGCCAGGGGGCTTTTGAGGGGTAGCTTCTTCGATGGCGTAATGCCAGAGAATTGAGGCTCCCATCTGCCCCGATGGACCAGTTGCTGAGTGGCCTTTGGGCACAAGCTGGACTGACTGGGACAAGCGCCTGAGATCAAGCAAAATGGCGTAAAACTGAGCATGGTCAGATAAACTGGCGAACAATGAACGTGAGTTCTAAATAAAATGGAGTAGTTTGAAAAGCGATCCCCCCCCACGATTGAAAACAGAGATTGCAAAGAGGGACGCCTCTTTTGCGAATGAGCGGTTGACACGAAGGGGGAGAAGGGAGGAAGTAAACCAAAAGTGTTTGAGAGACTTATCTGAATCCCGAAGTCGTTTAGTGAGTTTTCCAAGTTTTGCGGGAGCGGTAGAAATTGTAAACAAAATGGGAAAGATGGCGGCCCAGCAGAGAAAGTTTAAAATGAAACCAGGCAGTCAGAGTCCGAGGCCGGAAGAGGGAGCAGATGTCCTCAAACTTCTGGCGGATATGCTAAAGCCGGTGATGGAACAACTTGATGTTATTAACCAGCAATTGACTGTGATGAATAAAAATTTTGCTGAACAGCAGCTCCAGCTGAACTAAACAGAGAAAAAAGTGGAGCAGGCAAACAAGAAAATTAAAGAGATAGACACCACAAGCAAGAAGTTGAAGAAAAGGATGGGAGAGGTGGAAATGAAGCAGAATTGCCAAGAGAACTGAGTATTACAACTACAGATGGAAAAGGCTAACTAACATGGTTCTCAGATTTCAGGGGGTTCCTGAAACAGATCAAGAAGACTTGAAGAAGGTGCTTAGTGAAATAATCGCTCCAGCAGTAGGCTTAACAGTGGATGAACTTGTAAACGAAATGGAGGTAGCCTATAGGGCATACTCAAATTACATTAAAAAATAGCCTACCTAGAGAAATAGTGGTTAGGTTTGTAAGAAGACAAACTAGCGACACCATTTTAAAAGCAACTTCAGCACCTCCACTGAAAATGGGAAATGTAATCATCAAAACTTTAAAGGACATTCCATTTGAAATTAGACAAAAGAGGAAAAATTACAAGGACCTAATTTCTTTTCTTCAAACAAATGGGATATCGTACAGGTGGGAGAAGAGAGAAGAGAGAAGATAGAAGAGAGAAGATAGACTCCACTTTTAAAGCTAAAGAATTTTTGAGACGCCAGCTGGGGATAGAGGAAGAGTCCAAAGAGGAAGAAACAAAGTCTAGTGACTCTGCTACCTCGGGAACGGAAGAGGACTTTGCGGCAGAAAAGGCTGCCAGAGTGGTATATGATTTCAGAGACAGAAAGTCGAAGTAAAGGCAGAAGGACTTGGAAAATGGCCTTTTGAAGCGAAGATCAGAGATTTCTCTCATAACAACTAATAAAATAATATATAAACAGCGAACTGTTATAAGCAAGAACTCTACAAGTATATTGTGACATTAACTCTAACAGTACTAACATTTTTACTAACAGTGAAAAGATCTCCTTCTCTTGGGGTTTTAGTTTAGTGTGGTTTGCTTTCCTTCCTCCTTAGTTGTAGTCCCTTCCCTATTATTTCTTTGTAGTTTTTGTAGTTTTGCAAAATAAAAAATATCCCTCCGGGGATTTAAAAAAAAAAAGATTGGACCACAGGGTCCATTTCTGAGCCCCAAAAGAAGGTGCCCCCATCCTCCATTATTTCCAATGGAGGGAGGGCATTTAAAAGGAATGTGGTGCCTTTAAATGTGATGACCACATTGGAGTTCAGTTTTGCTTTTTCCTCCCCTCTCCCTTACCCTTAGTGCCAGCAGCTTTGCTTCACCTCACATGTGGTTTCTTGGCCAGTCCTGACTTCCTCAACTGTCATTAGCTGTTTGCAGTCCCCTGTAACTGTTGGTTTTTTTTACCTCAGAACACTGAGCTCTGCAGCTGACCAATCAGAGAGTGGGGGGTGCAGAGAGGCAGCTGCCTGGCAGCCACATAGGAATCAAGGGGGGGCACATTTTACCCCTTTTGACCCACTTAGGGGTCGAATTTCTACAAATCCCTTCTTAGCAAGCACCTATGCCACGGTAGGAGCACTCTCCCCAAATTTGGTGTCTCTAGGTCCAGCAGTTTGGCCTGGGCATTGATTTTACGGTGAGGGGACTTTCTTTTATATATATAGATGTGCCCATCAGCATTCCCAAGATTACCGTCACCAGGTTACTTAGCTCAGTTATGTCCATCATTCAGAGAGCCACCCCTCTGCACTTCAGTCTCACTTTCTCCAGGCAGTTCCATGGTTGCTACAGATTGTATTTCCACTGGCATTAGCCACAATCTCCAGGATCTCCTATAATGTACCCAATGACTAGGCCCTATGGCACTAAGGATAATTCTGCACTTGCACTTATTTTAGCCACTTTCATAACATAGACTGTACAGGACACCATTTGTACTACAGATGGGAGGAGGGTGTGATGTAGTATCAGTGAAAACACTTATCCATCCTATCCATGAGATATGTTTCACTGAACTAATTTACATGAACAAAATCTGTAGCACAGACGTAGAGTCCCTCAGTCCATTTCATCCACAGCCAACTCTGTAATGAGACTGTTTGAGCCACAGAAGGAACATAAATCTTTGGCTTACAATATAAAGCGCCATCTTATGGTTCTGAATAAAGGCCAAACTATATATGGCCCTGGGAATCCATGATCAGATCTCCTAGTATGTAATTTAGCCACAAAAAACATCTAGGGCAATGATATGGATCAGGAGTTCTGCACTACGGAAGATAGGGTTAATTCTTCCCATACAGATATTTGCCCAATCAAAAATGACTCCCTGTGCAGTAAGAATCAGGCACAGTATGAGACCTGTATTCCCCACCACCACCACCATGTCTAAAAGCAGCCATCAGGGGTTGGTAGAGGGTCTATCACAGAAACAGCAAAAGGGAAGAGTTAATCTCCCAGAGCTATGGCCAAAATCCATATTCTGAGATAGCTTTTTGAGGCTAAATTATGAGTCATGGAATCCAGTCATGAAGCTCTAATGTCACATGTAGCTTGACCATAAGTAAGTAAGTAAACAAAGGCTGCAGTCACACGGAACATTAGCCACGCTAGAGAGACAGAAGATAGGCGGATTTTCCGGGCACAATCTCACCGCCACATCTGGGAAGCGTAGAGCTCCCGTGGCTAACCCGAGGCTTCCCGCCGAAGATGCGGGGTAAAAAACTAGTACCTCCAAGGTACTAGTTTCCGGTAACTGCGGGGCAAGGGTGGGCGTCTGATCGTGTTTCCGGTGGCATCTGGCGCCCGCCCATGTCCCCTTGCAAAAAGGGTTTTTTTCCCCCCCAAGTCTCCATGGATGCGCACAAGCACCCAACAGAGCATGCGCATACTTTGGTGTACAGAAAAAAACAAACCCGTTTGCCACACCGCGCTGCTTCTTTGCTGCGCTGCAGGATTGTCCTGTGATCGTCACCTCCCCCCTACCCACGGGACCTCCACGGGACGTCTGATCGCGCAACCACACGTTATTTTGCCCCGGGGCAAACAGCCACGCCTCCCCCCCCCGTGATATCTGGCCCGTGTGACCGGGGCCAAAATTCAGCTTATTTACTGTGGAGATGCACACCTCCCACATTTGTATTTCTTATATATTAATCACTTTAATCAATGCATCTCTCTGAATGGACCAGACAGCCTATGGATTACAGAATTTTGGCCAGCCTGTGGTTCTCAGACATGGGTTTTCCCCAAGCATAGCTTAAAACAAAGCAAGGATAAACAGCAAGCCTTAAGTCTATCTGGTGAATTTTTGTCCATGTAGCAAACAAAAAAAGGCGGCCTCCCCAATAAAGAAAAATGGCTCCACTGTCCTCAGTATCATTCACTAACATAAGTGGACAAGCACACAGATGCCCATACTGTGTTCTTTGTGATACTGAGAGGGGGAGGAACAAAAGCACGCATAAGAGGTATGGTAGCAAGTGTAGGAAAGTCCTATAAGACAGCCCATGCCTTAGTTGAAATGAGAGAATTTGAATAAAATCTTCTGAGTTCCTATTGAATGCTCTCTCACCTGACATATAATGTCCTTTGTTGGTGATTGTGACTCAGTTGGCAATTCTCATAGCCAACTCTGTCTTGTTGTATGATTACGCTGAACTAACAGTTGGTCATTGCTCACCGAGGACTCTCTGACCATACAACCTGCTTTCTTTGGCACTTTGTCAAGAGCCAAGTCTGGTGAGCTTTGGGGTTCATTTTCTTAGAAAAAACTTGGCATTTTAATTGATGCCATTCTCAAGGTTGTAGACACTGCAACAAAGAAAATAAATTAATTAATCCCCTTTCCTGCTCTAAATGCCAGCAACCTTGAAATTAATTAATTAAAACAGGAAAGAATCAGTCATTGTTAAAGATCCATCTTAGTAAAAAAAAAAATAGCCTTCTTGAAATAATAATAGCTATTTATACTGTAGAACATGGAATCTTCTTTATGAAACACCCTATTATGCAGAAGAGCCCGTCCAGTTTCAAAGGAATTATACACAAGATCGACTAACAGCAATATTTAACAGAGTCCCATTGTCTGCTGCTCTCTAAATTGCAATTTGCCTTCATAAACTGAAAAGAGATTTTTATTCCTATGGGGTTTTTTTCTTCTTGTGGAGGAAGGGAAGGAAAAAGAGAAACCAGATCTAGGTTGTCAAACAAAATGAGCTTTTTAACCAGCCAGGATATTATAATAAGAAAATGAAGATATTTAAATTCACTGCGGTCCCCCCCCCTTTTTTTGCAAAATCCCACCGTTTAACAATATGTCAACCATCAAGCTTATTCACAGGCTATATCACAAGGTAATTGGCTGCAATGTAAGATATGCATCCTAAGCCAAATGTAAAGTGCTAAACAGACAAAGAGGTCAATTATCTCTTAGCAAAGCCTGCTACAAAGAAAGAGGTTAGTGCAATTACAACCTACTCTTTACAATGATTAGTCATTTCTCAGATTCTAACATCAGGGCATCTTTTCCAAATGGAGTGCTGTATTTACTTTATTTGGATTTTTTTAAAAAACAATTTAGATTTATATGTAATTGTTGATTTCTAAGTTGTGGTGGACATCATTCTTAGGGAACAAAAACTGCAATGAAAAAGGACAGTCCCCTCAGGGGAGCCACTGCAACAGAGGACAGAGACCTTCTGCCTTTAATGGCTGTGCTGAGTAGGGGATTTGGGTAGCTTTTCCTCTACTAGCGCTGCAGGGCGAGAAACAATTAAAAGTACAGGGACCAAATCTTCAAGAGCATCTAATCTCCACACATCCACCCCAATAAAATACGCATTGATACAATGCGACAGATTGCAGTGACATAGAAGACCGCTTTAACATTTGCTGGGAGCCATTGCAGCATACATAGCCCATCAGCCTAAGGGGTTGGGGTGCCAACCTCCAGGTGGTGGATAAAGAATTCCCGGGGTTATGACTGATCCCCAGGCAACAGAGATCAGTTCACCTGAAGAAAATGTCTGCTTTGGAAGGGGGACTGTATGGCATTATACCTTGTTGAGGTCCCTCCCCTTCCTAACCCCCCCTTCTCAGGCTCCACCCCCAAACTTTCCAGGTATTTCCTAACCTGGAGCTGGCAACCTTACGAAGGGGGCTGGGAGAATAGCATGGGAAGATGTCGAAGCCCCTTCTGCTCCCACACTGTAGCCATGATCCAAACTGGAGTCCTGTGCATTTTGGGAAATAAACTCCCTCACCCTCAACATCTGAGAGTGTCAAAGTCAAGCCAAGGGGAACCCAGAACGACAATGCAAATACGTCGCTTGATCTAGGATGGCTCATTTAAATCTCATATTAGCCACTTACTCTCAGCCTCTATCACCCATTTGCAATGCAAGAATAAGATTGGCCTACTTCACAGGTTGGCTGTAAAGATTACTGCAATGATATATGTAACACAGTTTGGACATTAAAAGTGCTATAAAAATACTAAGTATTATTTATTTGCCATCCGTCTTTTCAGACAGCATCTGCTTCCCGACATGACTCATGGCAATTGCCATAAAGCTGAAAGGCAGAGCAAGATGGAGGAGTTTCTTGCTGCTTTAAAATAATGATTTGGGGATGAAAAATACCCCAAGCCTTACCTTATGGTAATTGTTGCATGCACAGATTGCTATAAAGGAAACTGACAGAGTTGGGGCAGCATTTTGGAATGTCAAGCCCCAAATGGTACTCAAATGCTGCTTGCTGGTCAGGGGAAAGTGGCTGAAACCAAAATGAGGAGAAGAAGCAGGCAGTAGAGACCAGCTGGGGACAGGCCCATAGCTACACTGGATAATTTCAGGGCCTGGCCCCCTGACTTCCTGTCAAGGCCCCCTGACTTCCTATTTACCCCAGCTGGATTTGCACCAGGGACTACAGGCCAGAGTTCAGGACACCTGTTGGGAAGGCTGAGGCTCTGCTCAGAGACAAGAGAGTGCCCCCGAGAGTGTGTGCTGAGGGTAACGGATCGATCCAGGGCAACCAGCCAGCAAAGGGGGGTAACCTACCGCTCTCTCCAAAAAAGACACGAGACAAAGCACTACTGTCAAAGAGTAGAAAGGAAGCTGGGCCACAGAGGCAGCAAGAGCCGGGCCGTGGGGGGACGGCGCTGAGGATCCAATGGCACAGTGGGACATCCAGACTGTGCTGCTCACACCCTTCTGTCATCGCCACCGGCTGCAGAGGCAGCAAGAGCCGGGCCATGGGGGGCTGGCGCCAAGGATCGAATGGCAGAGTGGGACATCCGGACTGTGCTGCTTGCACCCTTCCATCATCATCATCGCTGCCACCGCCAGGGAATGCACTGCCCGCCTGCCCATGCTGGCTGGGGCAGAGAGGCACAGTGAGTCCCCGCGGTCTCAGACCACCTGGGGGGCCCACCTCCATGGTCAGGCTGCAGACAGGGTGGAGGAGAGAACCCCCCAAGCCCAGTGGCCCCAGTGCTTTCAGGAGGGACTTGCCACCCCCTTCCATGGCTCCTTGCTTCAGCAGAGGGGGCAGCAGTTATGGCAGGGGGAAGGAAAGCCGAGAACTGCTTTAGTCCTGCTGGATCCTGGCACTCCCTTCCCTCCAGTCACCATTTGGGAAGACCAGCTGGGGCAGGGGGCAGCCAGCCAGCCTACATAAGTTTTTTTAAAAAATTATTTTCACTTTAGTGCCCCCCAACTTTTTAAAAGGCCTCCCAAACTGAAGAATCCTGGCTACGGGCCTTGCTGGGGAGTGAGGCAAGGAGGATGAGGTGGCAAGTCAAGCCTGAAAGAGCAGGGAAAGATCAGGAAAATCTAAGCAATCTCTATGGCAGGGAAGTCAATGTTGGCCTGGCAGCAAACAGAGAGAGGGAACAATCTAAAGAGGCATACTTTGATCTATAACAAACACATATGGGGGTCTTATTTGTCATGCTTGATACTAAAAGTCTATTTGTTTCTCCTCAGTCCATTCTTCTACATTAAAAAATGGCAAAATCAACCCCTATCTTTCTTGTGCTAGCAGTGGAAGCTCAATAAAGCAGGCTCTCCACCAGTGTTAAGAGAAGGAGACTTATTTTACTTTATTTATTTATTTAAAATTTAATTTTATGGATCACCCAATCCCTGAGTTCTCAGGGCTCTGGGCAACAGTGGAATGAAGTATATCATAGACATTGTTAAAACTCTCTCTCTGTGCTCTCCTCAGGGATCTCCTGACTTTCAGCATTAGCTTTCAAAGTTCACAGGGGCTGCTGTGAAAGGAGAAAATCTGGCTCCACAAACTCTTTGTATTGCCAATTCATAGGATACAGTCAATTTCTTGACAGTCATAGGTTCATATTTCATATGAATGAAGTGGATTCCATAATATCCTACTGGGGTAATCTACTGCAACAAAACGAGGAAACAGATTTATGGCACCTTAAAGATTAGAATCTGTATTGTTAGTATTATGTTCCAGGAAAGAGAAATAAAGGACAGAATCATTATGAAATAAGTAAGTTTTAAGGAACTTTTTACATAATTAATTTTTTTAATCACTCAAAAAGCTAATTTAATTTAGTTACATACTAGGGCTATCTGTGACGTTCTTCACATATGTACAAAGTGGGTGTGCAGAGAAGAATGTTTCTCTATAACATGCAGGGCTCCATGGCTATTGGGCGGGGGTTCCACAGCTGATAAACAGGGGTGAATTGAAAAGGGTTTCGTGAACCTTAGAATCCTCGGTGTAGGCCAGTGTCATTCATCTGGCAACTGTTGTCCTAAAACAATACAAATCACAAATGCTCTATCCTGGAAATAAGGATTGTACTCATACTTCTGTGTTTAAAAAAAACTTTCTTGGCACAAATCTCTGTATTTCAAAGAAGGTCATGCTCTACTCTATCTGGTAAATGCAGAACAAGTCAAGGCCAGAGCACAGATTAAATATACGACACAGAAATCAGAACATTATGTTTTAAAAATATAAAATATAGCCCCTTGATACACCATTGTGTAATTGACATTTACTGCTCACAGTTGGGCAATAAAATTAAGAGTTATATTTAAATCAGTTCCCTAACACACACCAATAAGCTATAAACTGAAGTGTATATAAAATACATTCTAAAGGGGGATGGGGGAAGAAACATCAAGCCACTTCCTTGAGGCTACCTATGTACTAAACACAAATAGTAATTTGACAGTACTCTTCCCTTTTCTTGAAAAGAAAAATAACAGAAAGCGTGTTCTCACTTAGTGGAAGGCTGCACTTGATTTAAATTCACAATCTTCCAGAGACCACTTTCAGTTCACCTTCAAAAGATTTTCACTTAAATCCTTCTTCTTCTTCTTCTTCTTCTTCCTCCTCCTCCCCCCAAATACAAGTATGATCAATCTCTACTGCAAATGTATTTAGTTGATCACAAAATGACAAGCTTATCATCATCATTCACATTTTTTTCTCATTGGGGGGGATCATTCACACAGGGAAGGAGGGAAGCCATCCAGCTGGAGGGTGACTGGAAATGGAATACTGGACTAGATGAACTTTGGAATGCTGCCCTGAACTCCTAGGAGGAAGAACAAAGTTAGAGTCCAGTGGCACCTTTAAGACCAATAAAGTTTTATTAAAGGTGTGAGCTCACACCTTGAATTAAAGTTTGGTCCTGGTCACACGGAAGGTTTTGGCCCGGGAGAGGGATGGATCAGGGGCACAGCAAACGGGCGCGATCTCACCGCAGCATCTGGGAAGTGGTGCGCACCCATCCCCGATCCGTCCTTAAAGCCGGAAAACCAACTGCAAAAAAGAACCACCTACAGAGGAGGACTTACCTGGAACGCCGCATCAAGAACGGCCGTGGGATCGCCGGCGCGCCCGTTGTCCGGAGCAATCCAGGCTCCTGGCCAAACTGCACATGTGCACACATGCACAGTTCAGCTGCCACGCTCTTTCTTCAGTGGCTTCCCCCCGGCATCTGATCGTGCCGGGGAGGAACTGCGCGGCGGCTCAGGGGATCTATGTGATCCCGCCGCCGCGTGTCTCTTTTTGTGCGGCTTTCAAAAGCCGCACTTTGCCTGTGCTCCTCCCCCCTGTGTGGCAGGGGCCTTTGTTGGTCTTAAAGGTGCCACTGGACTCTAACTTTGTTCTATTGCTTTAGACCAACATGGCTGCCCATTTTGATCTGTCCTTGGAGGATGATTCAGGTGTGGTAGCCGTGTTGGTTTGAACCAACAGAACAAAGTTTGAGTTCAGTGGCACCTTTAAGACCAACAAAGGCCCCTGCCACACGGGGGGGGGGGAGCACGGGCAAGATACTGGTCTTAAAGGCGCCACTGGACTCACACTTTGTCAGATAAAAACTTCATAGATAGATAGATGTACACTTACTAGCTGCTTTGAAGGACAAGCATGGACCATTTTCCAAGTCAGCAATGACCATCACACAGGCAACATGGTCCTCTGTGCCAGCTTCCAATACAGGCCACTCCTCAGTCTTGAGGAGCATGTTATACTCTAGGGAATGAGCAGCATTAACATCATGGTTTTCCTACATCACTTATTCATGCTCCTAAAGTGACAGCTTCTTGCATGTCCACTTCTATCACTGAAAAGACTGAGTAGAAACATACAATGCATACCCTTATAATACATGTTTTTAACACACTTGTTTATTACCTGAGAACAATAGCAGGTAGAGATGTTCAGCAGCAGCAAAATTTGGATTTGGCATTCAGATTTGAAATGTTTATTTTATTTGTGTATTTAAAATAAAATATTGCTCCTTTATTTAAAAAGATGGCAAACAAATCAACAACAGCAAATACAAAAAATAGTCATCAGTGAGACAAAAATAACACACAGCACAAAAACAGGACAGCCAGACCTACAAAACAATTTACCCTCCACCAAAAGCCTTTTGAAATAAATCCTTTTTACATGCTTTCCTGAGTGCAGAAAGTGAAGGCCCCCTCTGCATCCACTATGGTAAACCATTCCAAAGGACTGGGCCTGCCACAGGAAAAGCTTGCAACCTAACTGTTGCCACTTGCCAAATACACAGTCCTGAGAGAGGGCACCACATGCACAAGGCTGTCTGAAGAGTGCATCTAATATATGTAGAAATATTCTCGAGAATGTGCTCTGGTTAGAGCTCACCTAGAGTACTGTGTTCAGTTTGGGGCACCTCAATTTAAGTAGGGTATAGACAAGCTGGAACATGTCCAGAGGAGGGCAATGAAGATGGTGAGGAGTCTGGAGATGGAGGAGTTCAGTATGTTTAGCCTGGAGAGGAGATGACTGGGAGGTGATATAATAACCATCTTCAAGTACTTAAAGGGCTGTCCTATAGAGGATGGTGCAGAGTTGTTTCTGTTGCCCCAGAAAGTCAGACCAGAACCAATGGGTTTAAATTAAAAGAGTTTTTGGCTACATGTTAGGAAGAACTTCCTGACAGAGCCATTCCTCAGTGGAACAGGCTCCCTCAGGAGGTGGTGGGCTCTCCTTCTTTGGAGGTTCTTAAGCCAAGGCTAGATGGCCATCTGACAGCAATGCTGATTATCCGGGGGGGGGGGGGTTTGCCATCTTCTGGGCATGGCAAAAAGAGGAAATTCACAATATGGAGAAAATTAACAAAAGACCAGAAACCCCTAAATATATTAAAAATATATTAAATATATATATAAAAATAGTATGTGAACAAATGTTATGAATGAAGAATGTTATACTAAATGTCTCTGGTGTCAGTCCAATTTTTGAAGATATCTCAAAGTCCTAACAAAATTCCTATCTGAAGCAGTCCTTCCCAGTGAAGCAATAAAGTCCGATGCTGAGGGAGCCAAAGTGATCCTGTTAACAGGGCACCGGTAAAAATTCCATTTCCACAGTGTCTTCTTCAGGAACAGATACTGCAACCAAACATAATTAATCCATAATACATTCAATCTTCATACATCGTAGTCTGGTCTGTAGGAAGATTGAATGTATATTGATTCATTATGTTTGGTTGTGGTACCTGTTCCTGAAGAAGACACTGTGGAAATGGGATTTTTACCAGTGCCCTGTTAACAGGATCACTTTGGCTCCATCAACATCAGACATTATTGCTTTACTGGGAAGGACTGCTTCAGATAGGAATTTTGTTAGGACATTGAGGTGCCTTCAAAAATTGGACTGACACCAGAGACATCTTCTGGACATGGAGAAGAAGTCACTGCAATTGGGGGGGGGAGGTAGTTGTGAATTTCCTACATTGTGCAGGGGGTTGAACTAGATGACCCTGGAGGATCCCTGAGGTTCTATGATTCTATGAACATTGTGACCTTCTGGATTTGGATTTTTTAGATTTCTTTTAAACTCCAAATTCCAATTTTTTAAAAAATTCCCTAATTCCTGATTATTCAAAACTACATCAAAATTAATAGGAAACAGCCATTTCCCGTTAAAAACAATGCAAATCACCTTTTCAGAAATTTCCCTGATACAGTAACCAGCACCATTGCCAGGCAACATCAGACAATGACCACCTTTGGCACTTTCAGAACGCTGAATGGAAAACTCTTAACAAACCTTATCCTTATGCCTGATGCATCCCCAGGGGATCTAAACTAGACAGAATGTTTCTTTATTCATCTACAGTCTGATTCATCTATTAGCCCCCACATCTTATCCCAGGGGCCATGGGTGTGGAGGGGCCTGTTTCAGAATGCAGAGCATTAATCAACAGCAGATGGTCAGGTGACAGCAATGGGACGATAAAGCAGGTAAGTCCACTTTTCAGTTGGAAAGGACAACAGGAAAGAGCTCCCTCTTGTGGGACCCCACAAGTGCAAAATAGACATTAGTCATGGACTTTGCTCTCACCTTACTCACCCTTCCCTTGGCAGATTTAGATCTACACAAATCAGGGAACACTCAGCTCTTTTCTTCCACCACTCTTGTTGCCAGGCTGTTTGGGGAACATGATTCATTTCCTAGGCAGCCCTATTTCCTATGTGTATCAATGGGATTCTGAATATCTGGAATATCTAGAATTATTCTGAATGTCTGGAATTACATAATCCATGTTCAGAATATTCCGAATACTGCATTGCTTGGTGAATCCCAAATATTTGTTTTTAATCCAAACTGCCCATCTCTAATATCAGGCACTATTGTTTCACTCATATCATCTCTGTCTCTCTCCCAACCATAAGATTTACCTGCTGGCCTCACAAATTGTGTGCAATGTACAGCAATTATTTACCTGTGAAGCTCTTTTGAATGCTGTGGATCATCCTGCTTTTTGAAACTATAATGCCAGCCATGATATACAAACCAGCTGTGGGCTTGACATCCATGTTGATATGTGTTCTGCAGTGCACTTGGTGATCAAAGTAGGACTGGAAGTGTTCTTGGCCATGCTTCATAGGATCATGTGCCCATGGCAAAAAGCTGATGGCTAAAATCTACACAGAGTTCATTCAGCCTGGGCAGACAGAAAAAAAAAGTCTACACAATGCAAAACAATAATTTAGTGAAACTATCCACAGAGTTCAAGGATATGAGCCAAGCCACAACCATATGTTACAGTGGAAGGGAAACAAACAAACCGAGTTGGCTCTTCTCACAAAATAGTCTGTCTGTTGCTGGGCTCCCGACTGAATTCATTCTTCCTGAACATAGGTGACCAAAACACTGGATATTTCTCACTGAGACAATCAACAGGATGGGACATCCAATGAACAGGGCAATAGGGTTTCATCTGCAGAAATCTGAAAGCAATCCGAAATCAAAAACAGAGCTGAAATAAATCTGAGATAAAGCATAAGCATATAAGCATGACGTGTTGAATGGTGTAGAAACTACACAGAGCATACTTCCATTGACAGGCACAGTCCCTATCCCTTTACAAACACAACTTTCTGAACCACTTCATTAGAGCACGGTCCAATTTCCTTGTGCAAAAAGCCCTCTTGAATAATTCCATGTTGCATAGTTTGCAGAAAGCCAGGGGGGCTTCATGACCTTGTCGGGCAGGCCTGATGCAACATCCACAAGAGAGAATGCACAAATACAGGCAGTTACTGATTTTGCCGGTTTGTAGGATGGCACCTGAAGAAGGCCTTGCTAAGATGAGTGAAGCAGTCATGGTGGAGCACAGGGAGAGAGGCAGCCCTGCAGGTATGAGGACCAAAGGCCACAAAGGGCTTTGTATGTGATACTGAATACCATAAATTGAGTCTCATAATTGATGAGCAGCCAATGGAGTGACTGCAGAATGGGAGTTATGTGCACACTCCATCTAGCTGCAGAGTTCTAGACTCATTAGAGTCGTCAAATTGACTTTGCAGGGAGACCTTCAGAGAGTGAATTACAGTAGTTTAGTCTCCAGTATTACTATGGCATGGATCCAGGTTGCCAGATCAGCTGAGTCAATGTAGGGGGCCATCCTGTGGGCAAGACTGAGTTGAAAGAAAGTCTTTTTGCAGCTGCATCAACTTGCTTCTCTGGCAGCAATACTGGATCCAGTACAACCCCAAGGCTCTTAACTGAGTGAGCAAGTGTCAGCTGAACTACATCAAAAGTGGAAAGCACAGTGTCCTGCAAGACAGTTGCCTTCCCAACCAGCATCACTTCATCACTTCAATTATTATTTAATTATTATTTATTATTATCAGTTAAATTATTTAAGGTGCTCCACATGGTGGGAATGTTTTTGAAAATGTGGAAGTAAGGGTGAGCATCAACTATATGGGTGGACAAGTCTACATCGTTGCTTATTCCTTTCTCCTTCAGTGTGGGGAAGTCATCTAGGAACTGGTTAAGTCACGCCTCTGCTCGCTCGGATAGGAGCCACGCAACAAAAGAAATTTGCATAGCCTATCTGAGCGAGCAGAGACGTGGCTTAACCAGTTCCTGGATGACTTCTCCCCCACTGAAGAGAAAGAACCTTCAGGTAGGTCCAATGTACTGTTCTCCATTCCCCAACTGGCCTTGTCAAAAATCTTTTCCTTTCTGCTGCCCTGTTTCCTAATACTCTTTTGTCAGGCCTCTTGCTTCATCTCCTACTCCTTATGTTAAATACTGGGTTCTGGATGTATTGCACTGAATCAGCTCTACTTTATTAAGTGATTTCATGAACACTACAAGACGAAACTCCAAGGCTGCTGCATGGTTTTAATACATGCAAACACCACCCCCCAAACACACCCCACTCCCAAGGATAGGCTATTTACATTACACTATTTCTCAGTTGGTCAACTCCAGGATCCTGGTCAGCTATTGTTCTGGAGGAACAAGCTCAACCAGTTCCAGGTACTAGTTCAGGCTCAATACATAACCCCTTCCCTTAACTTCCTTTACTTCTTATCTGTTCCCTGGGTCCCTGCCAGCTCTATCCCATTTCCATTGCTCTTTGCATTCTCCAGCCCCACTAGCTAGTCTAGGACAAACTTCCAATCTCTTCACTATACCTCCTTTTTCATTTACTTTCTGGGCAAAATCGGCTTCTACTCCAAGGTATTTTGCAATGTTGCTTCTAAATAGCTTTCCTAGCATCAGTAGTTCTCATAAAGTCATTGCTTCCCTTAGGGCAACAGAATTGGCTCTGGCCCCAGCACAGGTGAGTTGCTTAAACCAAAAGGTCCTCTGTTGCTTAGTATCCTGCAGGTGGATTTGAACTCATAAACATGAGAAATAAGACTGATGTTGTGACACAAATCACTGAAGCCAGAATGTGTGTATACGTATAAAGTGGCATCAAGCTGCAGCCGACTTATGCCGACCTCATAGGGGTTTCAGAGGAAGTGAGAAGCAGAAGCAGTTGGCCACTGTAGAGTCTGCCTTGGTGATCTCACTTCCAAGTACTGACCCTGCTTAGCTTCCAAGATATGATGAGATCAGTCTATATCATTCCATCTTCCCTCTGTGAAGCTAGAATAACCAGCCAGTGTTCCTATGCCTTTCTCTTCTGCTAGGGGGGCACAGATGTTGGGGTGATCTCCCCCATTCTCTGGGCTTTCCCACTGTGCCTCCCCACTGCCCAGGCCAGAAAAGCAAGGATATTTTGAATATTCAATATCTATACCTGGTTATGACCATTTTGAAATACTGTATTTTATGCCACTGTATTTGTACCTGTGTTGCTTTTGCCCTGGAGCTTCCCTCCACCTCTTTCCTATCCTTTTCTCCTTTTCTTCATCCTCCACCCCCCTCACCAGCCCACACTTACTGTCCGTACTGCAGGCAGGCTGCACAACTGCTGTTTGCAGGGTCACCATGCCAAGCAGCCAGTCAGGGGAAAGCAGCTGAGAGAGAGGCAGCTGAGAGATTCTCTCTCAGTCACTTTCATAGTATGTTAAGACAAATAAAGATATACGTGCTTTGAAACATTTGCGATGAACCATAGATGGTAAGTCTGGAAGGAAATAACCAGAGGCCTATGAAGCACTAACACAATGCAAAGAAGATAAATGCAATGCCCAGTAGGTAGAGATGTTTCATTTTGATTTTTTAAAAAATAATTAATTTCCTTATCATTATGGTTGCATTACTTCATTTCCATTTATAGTCCTTCCTACTGGGAACACTGTCCTTTCCCTTCTGTCTTATTTCTCCTTCTCCATCTTCCCACCAAGGCATTGCAATCCTAAACACAGGTACATTGATTTCAGGTCCATTGATTTCAATAATCTTAGAAGGGTGTAACTCTGTTTAGGATTGCAGTGTGGCCTGGTCTGGGGAAATGTCTGCTTTCCGTGCTGCTGCTGTCAAGCAGGCAAACAGAGGGTTGGCTGGCTGGCTGTTGGCTACCAGCAGATAATCAAGTGGGAAGATCTCTCTTCTTAGCTTCACTGGAAACAGTGGCCAAAATACTACCAGAAGCACTTTGGCTGGCTAAACATTTGGTCAGTCCCAGCAGGACCCCAAGCTGCACTCCCATTCATATCACAAGAGTGTGGGAGAGGAGAGAAGGCAGACATGAAGGCATCACGCCAAACAAAGCAAACAAGCAAAAATGAAGTAACACAAACAAGTAAACAAATATAAACAACAGAGAGGTGACAGAAACACAAGTAAAATGAAATGAAATTTTAAAAAAGAAGATAATCACATATCTCTACCTATGGGACACTTCTTTTTTTTCTTCTTTATATCACATCGGGGTTCATAAACATCTGGTTGCTTCCTTCCAACCTTGCTATTTTATGACTCTGTAATCCTCCACAATAGCAGTAAAAATTGCAACGTCTACTCATCCAACACAGAAATCTCCTGTTCTTAAAGCAAGAAGGCCAAAGAGTCTGTTTTTTGTTAACACTTATCTTTCCACATGTGAAATACTTAATTCTCAAAGCCATGTACCAGAAAGTGCTCTGCACAAATCTAGACCGGGTTATTCCACTCATTATTTGTCCTCTGTGTTTTCTCCTTGCTTCTTCAGTTATATTATGGTGTGAAATTACTGTTGTTATCTTTTTCCTTTGCAAGTGTCAGTTGACCACATAGTGCAAAATGAAACAAATAAAGTTGCTAATTTGCAACGCACCCTAAAGGCTTTAATATTGCTTGTACTATAGAAACGTGTAAAGTCATTCCTATTTAATTAGTTAGGCCAAAGTATTTGCAAAACAATTACGAATGTAATTTAATTCTGGTGTTTGCTAAATATCCAGGGATTCGTTAGCTGTGAACTTATGACCTACATGTTGAGTTTACAAACTATTGTTAAACTAGTCAGATAGAAATGGCTATTAAAAAGTATATCAGAGTGATCTTCAGGTGGGTAGATGGCAGAAATAGATAGAAGCATAATATGAGTTTATCTGATTCATCATAGAAGTGTCCTCTGTAATATTAACTGAATTGATTTACTGGGTACACACTCTTACCACAAGTGGAGACCCACTTGAATTTACTCTGGGTAAAACCATAAGGCATTATAGCCTGCTAGGTTCCTTTAATGGGCAGCCACTTTCCAAGATTATCTGAAGTCTGGAGATTGAACCAGCCACTTTATGCTTATGCAGTCTACCACAAATTATGGAACCTTCAGAATATCCTTGCTGGACTGTAGTTGTTGCGACTGGGCTGGTAAAATCTCCATAAATTATCTGTGAAAGAAACGACAAGAAAATGCTCTTTAAACAGAACCATTGTCCACCATGGTGTTTTTCATCAATATGCTGCCTTGTTTCTAACTGCATACTTAAGACTAAAATATTCTTTTTAATTACAGATTTGTTGATATTTTTAATTTAAAAGATGAGAGATACTGCACAATCTGAAAACTATCAACTCACAGTTTCCATAATGAGAATGATACAAAAAATTAAAAACTAATTCCGTACAATAGATCCTTTGACATAGTAATGACTTTTTCCAGTATTCTAAAATATTGAAGTTACAAACTCTTGGAATCAATCCTAAGAAATAGTAAAAGAAAAAGAAGACAATGGGAACTCATCTAAAACAGAAGTGGGAGGAAGGAAGCTTTTTTCCTTCTTATTTATTTACATTTTTAATTAGATTAATGAAAAACACAGGAATTACAGTATCACAATGTTGAGGAGGATAATTAATGAAGGGAGTTGTTCATTGCATTAAATAAATTCACATCACTCTAGGAAAAATCATCATAGACACTTTTTATCATTGGCTGAGTGAAGCTGCTCCAACAGCTCCAGTGCACACAAGAGCACTCTGATATACTCATGGAGCTCTCCACATGCAGGGGTCATTTCATTTTTTGAATAAGATGGAAGTTATGTTCTCTGAAATTTGGTTGGTGGAGGACTCTATATGCTATGTTTTTAGCATTCCAATTCAGAATGGTTAGGGATACTAGAATATTGTACGGGGTTGCTTCAACACTAGACATATTATCTGGAATTGCCATGATTTGTTCATTCAATTTTATTGGAGAATCCAGATAATGCCATGGGCAATCAGTTGTATTTTGTTGTTTCTCCTGTTGTTCTCCCATCCTTTTCCAAATCTGATTTGTGTTGATTTGTGTTGATTTTGTTTAGCATAAAACACAACTTCTGTACCAGATTGTCTAGGTGAAAAGGGAAGTTCAGCCTGGCACCTAAAGTATGGTCAGCTGAATATGTAGAGGTCAGTGGTGTTACCCAAATCAATCTACAAATGTCAGGGCTGTAACATGCCAAAGTGTCACCTTGCTAGCATTGAGCAAACAGATGTATCTGGGGTACTTTAATATGCTTGGGATTTTAAACCTGCACATACCAAGGTCCAGATTCAGATCAACATTTGGAAGAAACAGTGGGGGAAAGATTCTTAAACTAACAGGGATTTTATTTTATAAAAAGAAAAAGAGACCACATGAATCTATGCTATGTAGAAAAAGCAACAATGAAAATTATAGAAAGGAAAAAGCAGTGTGGTAAATGACACACAAAAACCTTTCTCTAGGAAACCTAACTACTTATTTAAGGAATAAAACTAAAAGGGGGAAACAAGACATATGATTCTGCTCTTGGAGAGAACGGGGCATCATGCATCAATGAATCACCATCAGGGGATGAAACTGATCTGGTGGGGGAAGGAGACATGGAGACAGATCTATGGAACAGAGAAGCAAGAGGATAACCAAGAGGCTGGGGTAACAGGATGAGTCCCAAACTGGCTACAAAAGTGGGAGTGAGGGGTAACTCTTTGTACATTTTTGCTGCGTATAAGGAGGGGATAGGGTGTCGGCACTGGAATATGGGAACAATAAAAATGAGATATTCTGATGGTAGAGGGGAGCTTAGTGTCTTTAGAGGATCAAAAAGGTTCCTTTGGGGAGATATGGAAGTTAGATAGAAAGTATCTATGGCCAGGTACTGTTCATGATTGGGGAAGGGCAAGAACCTTTCTGTTTGGTTGTTGAGATAACTGGGAAATCATTGGAATCAGCCTGTGGCTTATTGTTTCAGAGATGTGGGTCATTAGTTGGGACCAAATTATCTGGGAAGAGGCTCTGAGGTCATTGGGAGAAATCGTCTTCGAATGAATCCCTTTTAGGGTGAGTATTTGCATGATTGATAAATGAGCTGCCCTGAATTCCACCTTAGAGTGACTCACTGCCTTTTGAAATAAATTTAATTCAGGTTACTTCTATCAATCCCAGGCCCACACAGAGGTGTATACATATACCAGAAAGGGGGGGACAAGCCATGCCAGAAATGGGGGTCCCCAGGGGGTGAGGGCCTCAGGGATATCAGAGTCAAGGATAGTGAATATAGTCCTGCTTTCCCCTCCACACATTCACTGAACAGTGAAGATAATTAAGATACTTGTTAAATACACTTTAGCATGTCTTTGTACAGTTAATATGCATAGAAATACAGCATTTTTCACCTGCAGCCCCCCACCTATCCACTCCTTTAGCAGAAGGTAGGAAGAGAACATTATTCACGTACTATAACTTTTACTGGTTTTGCCTAAATTAGAAGCCAAAGCAGAGGTCATTTCGCGGGGGATCGCGGGGGATCGCAGTTCCCCCGGGTGAGGTATGGGGGGCGGGGCACATGACGAATCCCCGCCCCCTGCTTCCGACCTCCCCGCTTCCGGCCCTCATTCAGCCAGGAGGAGGCAGGAGAAGAGGGAGGGTAGTTTGCTGCCTCCCTGCCTCTCCCCACCCCTGCCTGCCTGGGGCTAGGGAGGGCCTTCGCGGGGCTTCCTTGCACTCCCGCCGGCCGGGACCGTTGGGGGTGGGGTGTGTGGCCTTATGACACACGTCTGGTGATGTCAGGGGGTGTGGCCTTATGACACACTTCCGGTGATGTTAGGGGGTGTGGCATATGCTAATGAGTTATGCTAATGAGTTCCCCTAGCTCTTTTTCTACGAAACGACTCTGAGCCAAAGCTTCAGCATAACTAAAGAGATCCACAATATACTAAGATCATCAGTTGAAGTACCATGCAAAAAAAAAAAAAGGCAAAGTAGATTTTTCAAAATAAGAGAGACATAAAATGTACTTGCTTATCTGATTTCAGTTAGATTTTTGGTTATCTACTATTATTCCTAATTTTTATCCTCATTTAGTCAAACTTTCTAGCTACTTACAAACTTCTCAAATGACTTACAAACTTTCCAGTGGGAGGAGTAGATATATTTTATGTTGGGGGCAAGGGAGATGATTGTCCATCTTGCTACAGATGAACCCTACAATCTGGATGTGTCTTCTGGAAATTGGGCAATGAGCCACACCCTTTTCAGAAAACGGTTCCAGTTAAAAATGCAATGAATGGCTCTAGTTTAAAAATCCACATTTAAAATTTTCATCTGTCTTCAATAAATGGAACACTAAACTGCACTAGATAACCAATTAAAGCTTTCAGCCCTGCTACAGAGGCAAGCCAGCTTGGCCTGTGGTTTTGGGGGGTGACGTCACAAGCAGTAGACAATGGTCCTGCTGCCCTGTTGAGGCAGACCAAGCAGTAGTGCTTGTGTTTGTCCTATTATTTTCCTGTTGCTAGGCAAAAAAAAAAAAATCAAGCCCTGAATAAAGGCTACCAGATGGTATGAAAATTCTGATGTCACTACTCCTGGTAACAAGCTAGCCCAGGCATTCTCCCCCAAATATATACAGAGTCAGCCAGGCAGAGCTGGTAACCATACAGAAATAATTAAGTCTTACTATATGACTAATGTCTGGCACCAAAATATAACAAATGCAGATGTAAACAGATGCAGAAGTGTAAATTGAAATGAAAAGCTTTCTTTAAAAAAAAAAATTAGGCAGCCCTATGCAGCACACTACAGATTAGAAAGCTTTCAAAGGAAGAAAATATCTTCCGTATGTAATTTTGTATCAGCTTTGCATCTACCTAATCATAAACTAGCTATCATGCAAGGTAATTTGATACAAAGCTGTTTTCAAGATGTGTGCATAATGTCTTACAATATTTATACCACTCATTCATTAGATGAATTGTCAGATCCCTTGTCTTATGTATTTATTTTGGGAGCAGAGATGCAACAATTAAAACAACTCAACATGAAACAAATTGTTTTCCCAAGAAATAAAAACAAAGGTCTTTTCTCTGTTGATTGTCTACAATCAGGTGCACATTGGGTTTAATCTAAAGGTACTCTTTCATTCACAGAAGAAGTCTTCTTGTTATTTTAGTGTTCCTTCCATAAATGGAAGGGCACTTTTACATCCAGCTGCATGATTTGAATCCAGCCCATTACTTCATGCCTTGGTCACTGACACAAGTAGTGGCATAAAGTGGCTTATAAATTCTTATTTAGGGTTGGATCTAAAGGTGGAGTTCCAACAGCAAAATGGTACTTCTGTTGGCAGAGAAGATGATGCTATTTTTGCCCCTTCTCTCTTCCAGTGCAAATGCAATTTTGCTCCACACTTTTCCTGAGGTCCCTTTGACCTACCCACCCCCACCCCATCAAAGTAGTATTTTGACCCCCCCCCCCATACCCACCTGGTGGAACTCTGCAGAATAATATCCATGCCCAGTGGGACCTAATGCAGTTCCACAGAGCTTGTAAGGTAGAGATGTTCTGCCAGGCTTCTGGTTTAGGACAGTGATGGGTTCCACCTCATCTGGCACTCCCCTCTCCTGTTTTTCTGCCTCCCCCATGAGGCAGTGGCACAATCTGAATTTTTAACACCATCTGGTAATGTTTTATTTGTGTATCATTTCAGTGTTTTGAACTGTTTTTATTATCTATGAGAGCCAGTTTGGTGTAGTGGTTAAGTGCACGGACTCTAATCTGGGAGAACCAGGTTTGATTCCCCACTCCTCCACTTGCCCCTGCTGAATAACCTTGGGCAAGCCATCATTCTGTCAGAGCTGTCTTTGAAAGAGCAGTTCTCTCAAAGCTCTCTCATCCCCAACTACCTCACAGGGTGTCTGTTATGGGGTGGGGAAGGGAAAGGCATTAGTAAACTGCTCTGAGACTTCAAGTGAAGGGTGGGGTATAAATCCAATCTCCTCCTCCTCCTCCTCCCTGAGTCTTGTGTATACAGGGGAGGGTGATCTAAAAGCCTAATCTATAAATCAATAAACTATAAATATTTGGCCTGTTCAATAGACTGTGTGGAGAAACATCCTCCATCCAAGAATTTATCACATTTCAATTATTGTGACTGTTCTCTCTCCGTGAACAGGAGGCTTGTGCTGAATGAGAGAAGCGAGGGGGGTGGAGACTGCAGCAGTCAACCTTCCAGCACAGAGCACTCAAACTCTCGCTCTCTCTTAGTTATGCTAATGGATTACTACCTCATCCTCTGCTAGTAAGTCACATCCAGAGCTATAAAATTAGGAAGAAGAAAGTGATTAAAAGAAAACTCCTTCTTTAGGACAGGAAGGCCATCCCAAAATGGGAATGAGGAGAAAGAGAGATTATAAAAAGCTCTAGACATGAGGAAAGGGGGCATTTTCCATTTTGGGCAGCTGTTTGGAGGGGCACAAGCCATGATGGACTAAGCTTTCTCCTAGGGACTTCATCTTGTCCTTCTGGTCCACAAGGCAAAGACTATTTAGGAAGTACCTAGAGAAGGGAAAGATGTCTGCGTGTTTTCACCTTTCTTTGTTCCCCTGCTAAGCCTGAAAATTTGAACAGAGCATGTGTATTCTTTTATTAAACTTTCTTATATTTTGAACTAAGTCTGATCTCTGGAAAATCAACATGCCTCTTTGGTCTTGCTATCAAAAGTATGGTAATGGCGAGGAGCAGCAGAGAAGCTTGCCACCCTTGGAGCCCAATAGCTCTAAAGTGTGAAGGTGCAATAAATCACACAAACACCCCCCCCCTTGCTTGTAGAAGGGTAGTGAGAGATGCAGCAACTAGGCAGAGCCTCTAAACAGCAATGCAGGTATGGAGTGCTAGATGTAAGACTCCTTCTGGCAGGAAATACTCCTAAGAGTCACTGGTGGCAGCTGGTAAGGACTCAGTTTGTAACTGGCACCCCTGGGGAGTGAAGGGAAGAGCTGTGTCACCAAACAGAGATTCGGGGTGACCATAGGGTTCTTCTGACTTCCTGGGGGTCCAATCAGAAGGAACAGGGAAAGGCTTGTAAATCCATTCCTTCATAAGCTGTGAGAAGGAAGGAGAGAAAGCTCCACTCCATAAGATTTGCTGCATTTGCAATGATTTGGAATCAACTCATAGGGTACAGGTAGGGATGGGAGAAAAGGCAGCTTTGACCCAGTGCAAACACAGTAATGTCTCAAAACATCCATGGCTCACTAGTGTTCCGGGCTCATGATGAACCACTCAGATGTCCTGTGTCTGTGCTATTTAAATATGCCTAATGCATGTCACTCTGATAATAGGACATTTTGCAAGTTTGTTTTAAGTATCTTCTGTAATAGTAATGTATGGCAGAAGTAACTAATGTTAGGTTTTTTTCCCCCGACTCTCAAGTTAATACATCCCATTCTTGCCTTGCATGAAGTATCCTTGCTGTTCCATTAATGGGAATAAACTGCCAGCCATGTGGTATGTATCAAATCACATCTTGGGTTTTTGTTTTGTTTTTTGTGAAATGGCCAAATACCCACCAGGGACAAGAATGTGACCATGAAAGAAACACTTTACACATGACCAAAGCTAGAATACAGCTCTCCAGAGGCAAAAGGCTAGTGAATTAACCCACTGTGTCACATAGCCCTTCACTATTGATTAGCAATTATTCTTTCGAAATGAAACAAGGACGTAAGACATAAAGTCATCTGCAATATATTCTGCGAAAAGTCAACACTTCAGAATATTTCAACCTGCTTCATTCAGACACCCCGGAGGTTGATGAAGAAATGTGAGCTCTCACTGAAACAGAATTTAAAATATAATTTTATTTGGGCCATTGCAAACAACAAAGGGATTTATTTATTTATTCATTCATTCATTCATTCATATTTATAGCCCACCCTTTCTGGAAGCAGGCTCAGGGTGGGTAACAACATTTCATTTATACAAAATATATTAGTTAATACGATAAAATTTAAATTTAAAACATCATAAATATTAAAATGGTGGTCACAGCTGATAGCAAAGAAATTTTCTGGTTGTGGGAGGTTCCTGGTCATAGACAGTAGTTGTTAACAGAGTGACAGACACCTCACGGAGGCCATATATGGACATCCGCTGCCTCATCCAAAGGCCTGGCGGAACCACTCCATTTTGCAGGCCCTGCAGAATTGAAGTAGATCCTGCAGGGCCCTGATCTCAATGGGGAGCATGTTCCACCAGGCAGGGGCCAGGGTAGAAAAGGCCCTGGCCTTGGTCGAGGCAAGATGGACACCTTTTGGACCAGGGACTACCAGGAGGTGTTTATCCATAGAGCATAGTGCTCTTTGGGACATATACAGGAAGAGGCGGTACCTCAGATATGTTGGTCCCAGGCCATGTAAAGCTTTAAAGGTTATTACCAACACCTTGAAATGGATCCAAAACTCTACTGGTAACCAATGCAATTGGAAGAGTACCTGCCAAATGTGACCCCACATAGGCGTTGCCGTTAGCAGGCACGCCGGTGCATTTTGCACCAGCTGTAATTTCCGCGTCAGCCTCAAGGGTAAACCTGTGTAGAGCAAATTACAGTAGTCAAGCCTGGGAGTGACCATTGCATGGGTAACTGTAGCCAAGTCTTGGGGGGAGAGGTAGGGTTTCAGCAACCTAATCTGCCAAAGATGGAAAAAGGCAGATCAGGTGGCTACAATAACCTGGGCCAACATAGAAAGAGAGGCATCCCATGTCACTCCCAGGCTCCTCACCTTCTGGGCCAGCACCAAAGGTGCCCCTTACAGCATTGGGAGCCTGATACCCATATCCCCTCCCTTCTGACTTAGATGGGACTGTATCTGTAGCCATCTAATCCACATTTATCCCCATCCCAAAAATCAGATACGACATGTGGCCTGCTTGGTGCATGGGAGTCAATATAAACTGGGAAAGTCCCAGTGCCTCCATGGATGACACTAGGTCCCTGGCCTGAGAAGACACCGCATCGTCTGCATGGACATTAAAATCCCCCAGGACCAGAAGCCTGGGGTGCTCCAATGCCAAAACTGATACTGCATCTAACAGGTCAGACAGGGTATCTGCTGGTGTGTTAGGCTGTCAGTACACCAGCCAGATAGCCAAACTCTCCTTGACATTGCATGCTAGATGAACACATTCAGTGCTGGAAATTGTTGAGATGGGGAGTGACCTTTTTATATATATAAAGATTTTATTATTTTCCCAATACTTCAAAACTAACTCTATAGGGATAGGGAAGTGGAACACTAATACACTACAAATCTATAAGGGAGTGGGGAAGTGGAGCTAAACAGAGTGACATCAATCTAATTTACCTGAGTATATAACTATATCACCTACTAATACAAAGATAGCATTATATATGAAAGTTAAAGAACAGAGATTAGCTTTGAATATCATTTTAACAAAAACTGCAGTTAAACATTTATCTTGGTTTTGGAGTCTTTTCTTCTTGCGTTTCTTCATTGTCTGAGGTTTGGGAGTGGCTTCTCCTTTTTCAGATTCCGATGTCTCTGAAGATTTAGAACTGGTGCTTGTTGAATCCTGTGAGTAGGATTTTTCATCCTCTTCTTCTTCCTCCCCACTGGGCTTCAGATTCTTTTGTTTTCTATTTTGATTTGGCTTTGAATACTGGACCATAAACTTATTTGCTTTAGGAACAGAGTCAATCTTAAATTTTTTGTCTTCATATTTAAAATTCAGGTCTTCGGGGAATATCCATCTGTAGGGTATTCCCTTTTTTTGTAGAAAGAGAGTAAGTTCCTTATAAAGTCTCCTCCGCTTACTCACTTCAAAGGGAATGTCTTTCAAAATTTTACATCTACATTTTTGATTTGTAAAGAATTCTGGATTTCAGCACCAGATCCCTGGTAGATCAATTCGTGAATTTCATAAAAATTTCTCCTGGGAGTTTGTTTTTCTTTATAAAGTCTGGGTAAATCCTGTAGGCCAAGTCCATCTCTTTCAATAAATCTTCTCATTTATAATCCATTAGTGGTACAAGAACATCCACTAAAAGTTACTTTAAGTTTTCATTTTTTTTCTTCTGGAATCCCATGGAAGTGTAAAACGTACGAAGATCTTTCCAGCTGGAGCTGTATTAGCTGTGTTTTCTCAGAGGTTCTTTCTTTTTCTGCTTCATCCACTCTTTTGTTAATGCTCTCAGTCTTTTTTCCCCATCTTTTTAAATGTTTTCTCAGTGTCTGAGGTTCTTTTATCCATTTGATTCAGGTTTTTTTGGGCAATATCCAATTTAGTGTTGAGATTAGTCATCTGCTCCATTAGAGGGCACAATGCAGTAGCTAGCAATGTAGAAAAATCTGTAGTTATTTCCTGGTTCTGGGAGGGAGTCGTTGGTTGGTTATTTCCGGGGAGTGGTTTTTTCTCTGGCATCGTCTTCCGCCCTCTCCCCACCATAATATCAAAAGAAGTAAGTTTTCCAAAACAAAATAAAAGTTTGACAGTTTTAATCGGCTTTATACTAACATGCAGCTTCTGACTTGGTTAAACTTTTTATCCATTTCTTTTGTTTTCGGTTTAAAACCGCTTTTGAGGTTTTACTGGGGGGAAGTCTTGAGTTCCCCCTCAACCCACGCTTTGCTCATAGGTGCTTCTAATTACTACCAAGGCTCTTATATTCGCTTTGTAGCATATGAACATGACGTCACTCACAGTTTGGAGCCTTGGAGATCTTTTAGAAGTATTTTTTTAAACTTTTGATCATGTCCGCTTGCTCTGGCAATCGTCTCTGGTTGCCATATTGGCTCTGCGGTGATGGGACCTTGGAGGGAAAAGGTGAGCCTCAATTCCTTGGCCATCACCTTAGAAGAGGCTCTCCTCAGCTCCCCAGGCTGGGGGTCTCCTATGAAGATCTTGGCGCATCTCCATCAAAGTGAGACGGGACGCGTCCAAGCATCAAAACACTGAAACCGGAAGCTGGGATGGAAAGTGACCTGAAGGAATAAGATTCATGGATAAGCAATGCCACTCCCCCTTCCACCCATTCACTCGAAACTGGTGAAAGACCGAGAACCCAGATGGGGGTGAGTTGGTTCAGGGTGACAGTTTCACCCTCCCTCACCCAGGTCTCAGTCACACAAGCTATGAGATAATCATGGAGTACATTGATCTTATTATTGATAGACCAGGCATTGAATAATACCACTGTCAGAGATGGGTAATTTTTCCTAGCCTCACAACCAATATCTCTCAGGAAGGGACATAGGTGGGAAGAAGTCTGAGCATTCTCATATCTCTGACTTCTTCCATTCCAATTAAAGGAGCAGCACCTATGCCAACTGCTATATTTTGCCCGCCCCATCATCACTGGTATCCCTGACCCTTGCATGGCCTCCCTTCCTTGGTGTTGCCAGCCCAGAAGTTGCACTCTCCAACAACCATAGAAGGGCTGTGACATAAGAACATAAGAGAAGCCAATGTTGGATCAGGCCAATGGCACATCCAGTCCAACACTCTGTCACACGGAGGCTAAAAATACCAGATGCCATCAGGAGGTCCAGCAGTGGGGCCAGGACATTAGAAGCCCTCCCACTGTTGCCCCCCCCAAGCACCAAGAATTCAGTGCATCACTTGCACCAGACTGAGAGTTCCTATCTATGTTGTTGTTGTTGTTCAGTCGCACAGTCGAGTCCGACTCTCCGCCACCACCTCCTGTGGCAGTGAATTTCATGTGTTAATCACTCTTTGGGTGAAGAAGTACTTCTTTTTATCTGTTCTAACCCTACTGCTCAGCAATTTCATTGTGCCCATCCAATTAAAACTCAATCTACTCCTCCTTTCTAACCAGTACCTCACAAGAACCCCTCTGTTTAACTAGTTGGCCCACCCTATTGCAGCAACAACCAATTGGATTGATTAGTTAAAAAAACAAAAGCCAATTTAATCAATTCCAAATCTTATAATCTAATTCCATTAATTAATTAAGACTCTCAGATCAATCAGAGGGAAAAGTTTAGATTGGGGACAAATATTAATTATTAACCATTCACTACCCTCCCTCTGAAGGAGCTGCAGTGGCTCAAGTGGTTAAGACACTGAACTGCAGGCTGTGGAAGGTCAGTAGTTCAGCAGTTCGAGACCCGAGTTGCCGCATGATGGAGTGAGCTCCCATCTCCAGTTCCAGCTCCTGCCAACCTAGCAGTTTGAAAGCAAGAAATTGCAAATAGATAAATAGGTACCACTTCGGTGGGAAGGTAACAGCGTTCCGTGCACCTTAGTGTTTAGTCATGCCGGCCACATGACCACGGAAATGTCTTTGGATAGCGCTGGCTCTTTGGCTTTGAAACGGAGATGAGCACCGCAACCCTAGAGTCGTATTCGACTGGCTTTCAAGCAAGGGAACCTTTACCTTTACCTTACCCTCCCTCTATCCTCCCCACCCCTACTGCAAAATTACCATCTAATAATTGATTCATTAATAATACATAATAATCAATTTTAATTAATTCAATATATCAATTAATCGACATCAAATTTAGTTTGCAGCAGAAGATAAATTTAATAACCTAAAGGCCAAGCAATTAGATAAATAACATTCTCTTAATTCACATCTGCCAAACAGTCCTATGATCACTGGGCCTGCCACTCCCAAGCCAGCCATGATCTTTCACACTCCTGGCTGTTCTCCAGTGATGAATATGGAGTGGATGGCAAACTCGTTGGTGCTGGTGAAGGAGATGTAAAGTAAAGCACAGCTGTACAAGAAATGTTGCATAGGCAGACTTGTTAATGAATAATTCCATAACACATGTGCATCCAAACACCTTAGCTGAAATAAACAGAAAGAAAGAAAGAAAGAAAGAAAGAAAGAAAGAAAGAAAGAAAGAGGGAGGGAGGGAGGGAGGGAGGGAGGAAGGAAGGAAGGAAGGAAGGAAGGAAGGAAGGAAGGAAGGAAGGAAGGAAGGAAGGAAGGAAGGCAGGCTTTAAAAATCTGAAATAGGGTTAAGTTAATGGAATATTTGATACGGGAACTATTTTTATTATTTTTTATTTATTTCATGTGATTTATATCCTGCCCTTCCCCACAAGTAGGCTCGGGGCTGGTCACAACAAAATGATAAAACAATTAAACAGTTCTTATAAAATCTGAACCAGTCAGTATCTAAATGAAGAAACAAATCATTAATTTGTTTCTTAAAGGTCATAGTTACACCAGAATCCTTGATGAATGACATAATCACCCAAAGTAAGAAAGAAGTTGTCAATATTGATTCGATCTATCCCTACACTTAAGTGCCAAAACTTAACAGAAATTTGGACATTATCATTCTGTTTGGATATTTCTGTTATGCATCACAAAATAAGACCCTTTGGTGCTTTGCAGGACCAGTGGTTCCCATACGAACCTGCAAATCAATTAATTCACCCAACAAGAGGAAAAGAATCAATCATTGGATACAAAAACAAAAATTGAATATGATCTGCTTGCAAGAAACTCATATCAGGAGTCAAGATGTAAAATATTTGAAAAATAACTTATTGGGAATGGAATTTTATTCTTCGGCCTTAAATAAGAAAAAAGGAGTTGTGACATATATAAAGAAAGAACTGCAGCCTAAAGAAATTTTTAAAGACAGAGAAGGAAGATATGTGGGTGTGGAACTAATGATTCAGCAGAAAAAGACATTGTTGATTAACCTATATGCACCTAACGGTGCAAAGGAGAAATTTTTTAAGGATTTGAACGAACATTTGCAAAACCAAACTTATGAGCAAGTTATTATGGCCGG
>NW_015169859.1:235421-266340 GCF_001447785.1 Gekko japonicus | reverse complement strand
CCTAATGGACAACACCACAGCGGTATCCTACATCGACGGGGGGGGGCACTGTCTCTCTACGCCTCTGCACCCTGGCAATCAATTTGTGGGAGTTTTGCATCACCAACGGCGTATTCCTTGTGGCCACTCACATCCCAGGACGTATGAACGTGGAGGCAGACCATCTACCCAACATACCTCCTCCCACTCTTCCACAGGTGGGGAGTTCCCCAAGTCGACATTTTTGCCACAAGAAACAACAAAAAGTGTCCTCTGTTCTGCAGTCGGGGAGGCAACGACCCACAATCTCTGGGAGATGGCCTCCTTTACCCTTGGTCCATGGGACTCCTTTACCTGTCCCCCCCCATACCTCTGCTTCTGAAAGTGGTCCGCAAAATACTCAAGGACAACGTGGACTGTATCCTAATAACACCATGGTGGCCAAGACAACCTTGTTTTTCAACGATCCTCGAGCTATCGCGGGGGATATACCATCAGTTCCCCCCGGCCCCGGACCTACTCCTTCTCTCAGACTCCCCCGTCCTACATCACAATATACCACAGTTGAAACTGATGGCATGGCAGATACCATCACAGGCTTCTCCTCCCGTGTAGTGAACGTCCTTTTAAATTCTAGGAAGCCTACTACTCGGAAGTCCTACGACTATAAATGGAGAAGATTCTGTTCTTTTCTGGGTGATGACGCCCCTCGAGCCACCTCAGCTGGCCTCAAAAGAGTTTTCCGTTTCCTTCTCTCCTTAGCTGACTCGGGACTTACCCACTCTTCGTTAAGAGTTTACTTAGCCGCTCTGTCGGCTTTTCATGTTCCAGTTGACGGATATACTTCATTTGCACATCCAATTTCCAAACTTTTTAAAAAAGGTTTGCTTTACCTTTACCCTTCTGTCAAAGCTCCAGTCGCTCCACGGGACCTTCCTCTAGTTCTACGCCAGCTCACGAGGAAGCCCTTCGAACCACTCGCAACATGCGAGCTCAAACTCCTAGCGTGGAAAACGGCCTTTTTAATTCCCATTACCTCGGCCAGGCGAGTGGGAGAAATATTGGCTTTCCGACATGATACACCTTACCTGTCCTTTCTGCCAGACGGAGTCCGCCTAGTCCCGGACATCTCCTTCCTGCCGAAGGTGGTGTCAGAGTTCCACCTGCAGGCGGAGGTCTTCCTCCCTGACTTCTTCCCAAATCCAACATCAGCGGAAGACAAACTACTACACACCTTGGACGTGAAGTGGGCTTTCCTGTTCTATCTCACCAGAACACGCCCAACTAGACGAGAATCACAACTATTCGTCTCATATGCTTCACCACGCCTGGGCACTCGCATCACGGCCCAGCGCCTATCAAAGTGGATTGTAGGTCTAATCCATCTATGTTACCTACTCGCCAAACAGCCATTACCTGGCCCTATCAGGGCTCATTCTACCAGGACTGTCGCAACTTCCACTGCCTTCCTCCAGGGAGTACCACTGCAAGACATTTGCAAAGCTGCTACGTGGACCATGCCTAACACCTTCATCAGGCACTACGCCCTAGACGTCCATACCAACACCAGTGAACATGGGATGTCACATTCTGTCTTCGGCTACACAGTAAAAGACCTGCCAGCACCCTCCTCCAGGTAGGCTACTGCTCGCTAATCTCCCATGGGTGTGAAGCACAGAGGACACGACGAAGATAAGCAGGTTGCTTACCAGTAACTGGTGATCTTCGAGTGGTCATCTGTGCATTCACACCACCCGCCCTCCTTCCCCGCTGCTGTCAGCTTCTACATTTTTGAATAGGGGTTGATTTGCGGCGGTTTGTAGGAACTGGCGGGATGTCCACGCCCACCCCTCTGGGCATGCGCGGTGGGGTTCCTGCGCATGCCCAAGGGACTGGGCGTGAAAATCCGTTAAAAGAGCTTGCTACAGCACCGATCGATGCAGCGTGTGTGCACTAGATCCCATTGGTGTGGATGCACAGATGACCACTTGAAGATCACCAGTTACTGGTCAGCAACCTGCTTTTCTTCTCTCACTATGGATAATTTTCTGCCCCCAAGCATCCTCTCCTCCCTCTGGCTCTAATGATGCTGATGACAATGCTCATTGTACCTCTACATCCTGAGTTCCTCCTTCACAACAACCCTCCCACCTTCTGAGTAGGATATAAGGACTCAGCTCTCCATTCCAACTCATATCTGATGAAGGGAGATTTGACTCTCGAAAGCTCATCCTCCCCCTAAAATCTTGCTAGTCTCTAACGTGCTACTGGACTTGTATGTAGCTCCCCTTTCTGAACTATCTCACTCTTTAGTTTCCTATACTTGAGTTTATTGTTTGCAGAACAGCACAATTTCTCTAATATGTCAGAGCTGCTGAGGAACTAGTAAGGGCATGAACAGCAGGTGGCTAGAACTCCTTAAGTTCAGAGCCAATAACCTCCAGTCTGTGAACTATTCCAGGAAGCAACTAGCATTAGAGGAACAGTTGCCTTGGGTTGCAGCTAGATTCTGCAATGGGCAGAGTACACTTGTGTTGCTATAAAACAGAGCTGTTCGTTCTTTCCTCTACTCTCTCCCCCCCCATCTTGCCGCCTAATTCCCTAATGATTTTTGGTAATGTACAGATAAAATTGCCAGTGAAGTCAATTTCTAGCTCTCTGTACCATCCGTATCTGAGTGCAGTTTGTATTCAGTTGGATCAGAATGCACGAGGAACGTTGCTGAGTCTCCTGTTCCTAGCCTTATATTTAAATTTGTACAGCTAGGAAGTGTTCAAGAATCCATAGGAACAAGTATTCCAGAATTCTCTGTGACTGTTCCCTTAACAGTATATTTTTTGTGAGTATTTTGTGTTTGTGTGTGTGCCTGGAAGTCGTGGTTGACTTCTGGCGACCCCTAGAGGGGCTTGGGCATTTCAGAGAGATGTTTCTTGGAGGTCTTCCTTCCAAGTACTTGCCAGTGTCAGTCCTGTTTAGCTTCTGAGATCTGACAAGATTGGGCTTCCCTGGGCTATCCAGGTCAGGGCACCTTGACAGTATATTTGACGCTCTTATGCTAGGAGGAGGGTACATCTATTGTGGCACTGGATATTAAGTTATAGAACTACGCTTAGACTGGAGTTTGCATAGTGTTCACTGGCGTCCAGGTACCAGTTTGGTGTAGTGCTGAAGAATGGCGGACTCTAATCTGGAGAACCAGGTTTGATTGCCCACTTCTCCCTAGGTGTGGACTCTAATCTGGAGAATCAGGCTTGATTGCCCACTTCTCCCTAGGTGACCTTGGATAGGTGCCAGTTTGGTGTAGTGGTTAAGGGCGGCAGACTAATCCGGAGAACTGGGTTTGATTGCCCACTCCTCCACATGAAGCCTGCTGGGTGGCCTTGGGTCAGTCACACTTCTCTCAGAGCTCTCTCAGCCCCACCTACCCCACAGGGTGTCTGTTGTGGGGAGAGGAAGGGAAGGCGACTGTGAGCCACCCTGAGACTCCTTCAGTTAGTGAAAAGTGGGGGTATAAAAACCAACTCTTCTTTAACTTAGGACTGAAGGCCCTCCTTTCATGCCCAATACTTGGAGGGGGGGGTTGTCTTACATTCTCTGAAGGAAGATTCATTTAGAAAAGTATGAGAAAAATGTGTGGATAATCAGTTCATGTTCCTTGGTTTCTCTCATTGTTTTGAGGAATATCGGCTATTCTGGAGTTGTGTAGTTGGTCAGGAAAGGGGTTATTGAGTTTGGCCATGCCAGGACACAGGCCCATGCAAGGCATGTGTGCTCTACTTTCGCAGTGGGGATTCCCCTCCCTTATCTAAGCCTCCTTACAGCACCTGGTCACAGATGTGCTTTTATGTCAAGCAGACTGAATGTCCTGCTAAACTGCAAAACTCGGGGTGGGCGTATCACTACAACTCCATATTCTGACCATGACTGCTGCTGTGCACCTGGAGTAATACAGACCATGCATCCCTTCATCTTATTCTGTGATTGAAGGACACCACTCAGAGACCTCTGGATTACATCTATCCTCGCTAAATATCAGCTGCCTGTCAAATGCCACATGAGATCTCTCTTTTTTGCTAGCAGACACCAATCTTGAAATAACACACTCTGTTGCCAGATTTCTAGCACTTGTGGTTTCTTTGTTGCGACAGAGATGGGTTTTAATTCACCATGTTCTATTTTAATGCTTGCTGTTTCGTATTTTATCTTGTATTTGTTTTGACTTTGCTCAAGACCCTTGGTCAGATGAGCATAATAATAAAAGGGAAAACTATTAAGTTACGCTAACAAGCCACAAAACCTAAACCTATTCTGCTGCTTGTTTTGATTGCAACAATTGGGTCTTTAGGAGATTGAAAGAGGAAGTGTTGAGTCTATCTCTGTAGGCATCTGCCTACAGAAAACTTGAAAACCTTGGGAACTGCTCTGTAATGGGATGGTTATAGGATACTCTGTTGCCTACACTATATTAAGATATATCACAGAAGAGTCCTGCCTTGAACAGCTGGATTGCTTAATGTTGAAAGTTAATGCAGTTCACTAAGATCCCTAAGGAATGCTGACCTCACAGGCAAAGGTAAGTGCCACACATATTTCCTTCCTTGAACAGAAATGAACGGTGGAGTCTGAACAGCTTTCCAGCTGTAGAATCCCTACTCTCAAGCTGCAGATTAGCTTTGCTATGCATGGATCACTCTGCCTTAGGCCAGTCTCACGGAACAGTTCCTGTAAGTCAACCATTTATGTGCAATTTCTTCTACTGCCCTTTAGCCTACTTGGGTCAGGCAGCAGTATAGTCTCACCTGCTTTCTATAACATGTCCTTGGCTTGCGTGTAAACATTAGCGACAGAACCTGCATGTGGCAAAGCTTGACTCTTGCCGCAGTGCCCTGCAGTTTGCTTGATTAGGAGGTCATGTCACCGCCGTGAATGGAAGCAGGGGTGGGACAGGGAAAGCAAGCCTGGACCACGGAACTGTTCAGTGGCGAGTATGCAAAGTCGTTCACATGGGGCCAGAATTATGTAGAATATTCTGAACTGCAGCTTCATCTGAACCACAAAGTGTGGTTTATTCCCACCATTTCAGTTTTGGTTTGCTTCAAACACAGCTATGGTTTGTCATAAAAGTTGGAGAGTTTGATTTCCAAACTTTGCACGAGAGGGAAGGCTCTGAAGGATGAGGGTATGAGAGTTGTGTATGTTGCTGTAGTAAAGAAATAGTGATTTACCTCATGCTATAGATTCTTGTCCTCAACTAGATGGCCCAAGCAAGCCCAGTCTCAGAAGTTAAGGAGGGTTGGCTCTTGGTTAGTGCGTAGATGGGTGACTAAGGAAGTCCAGGGTCAGTGTGCAAAAAGCAGGCACTGGCAAACCACCTTTGAATGTCTCTTGCCTTGAAAGCCCTATGAGGTTGCCATAACTTGCTTGTGACTTGATGGTACTTTATACACACAGAGATTCTTAATCATGCAGCTTCTCAGACAGACACACCCCAAGCAGCTCATAAATCACACAACCTCAGGCACTAACAGACGCACACTTATTCCCTCTTGCACTAATTCCAAGCTCAACTCCCTTGACAGAAGCCTAGTTTGAAAGCCCTGCAAACCAAGCCCCCAGGTATTCTGAGTGCCTCTTGAAGAGTCAGACCTCTGTCTTGTGAGCTCTTATGAAGAATGCCTTAGGCACACTGGGGGGAAGGGGACAGACTCAATGCTTACATCTTTCCAGGTTTTAACTACTATGTGTGCACCTGGCACAAAGAAGATAAAACTGCTGGATGAATTCCGCTTGTGATCATTTAATGCACTTTTTCAGATATTTAAACTCCACAGTTAAAATAAGAATCCATTTATTGCAAAGGTGTTGCTGTGTGAATTTGCCACTAGGTGGAGCTGTGCCAACCTATAATCCACATAAAAAAAGAGAACAAAGTTTAAGTCCAATGTGGCACCTTTAATGCCAACAAAGTTTAATTCTGGGTATAAGCTTTTGTGGGCATGCATGAAAGCTTATACCCAGAATTAAACTTTAATGGTCTTAAAGGTGTCACACTAGAATCAAACTTTGTTCTTTTGCTTCAGATCAACACAACTACCCACCTGAATCTATCCACATAAAAAAGTAAAAAGTGAGACTCCCAAGTGTTAACAACGATGGCAGTTTGGCACTAGCTAACGGTCTCTGTATTTTTATAGCTTACGTTTGAATTTTACATCATCACATTTCACCCTGCGCTGCCTGCATTCTAAGGAACCTTATTGCATCTGAAGAAGTGGGCTCCTGTCCATAAACTTTATGTTGAAATAAAATTAATTTGTAAAGTGCCACAAGATTCCCGTTTAGTTTTGCTGCTAACCAACAAAGGGGTCCAGGTAAAATTCGGATCTAAATAGATCCTCATGAACTTCATATGATTTTTACATTGTAACGAAATAAAACCACCATCATATTGTAGGTCATGTGTTAGTCTACAAGGGGCACCACAAAAATCACCATCCAGAGATTCGTGGCACCACAACGGGGCAAAAACATGATTCCAAAGCACGGATCCTCATGAATTCATACGATTTTTACGCTGAAATGAAATAAAACTAACATCATACTGCAGACCATGCCTTAGACTTATAGGCAGCACTCCAAAAATCATGCCCCCAGGAATTCATGGCATCACAAAACTGCGAAAACATGGTTCCAAAGCATGGATCCTCAGGGTTTTTCAATTGAGTAACCTGAAACACACCATCAAATCACATAACATGTCCACAGCCACAGCTTGCACCAAAAAAATCACGGATCCACGGCTTCGTGGTGAATCCATTCTGCAAAAACATGATTCTGAAGCACGGATCCTCATGGATGTTTGGGATTTTTGTGTTTGGACATCCCAAACATACCATTAAATCCCATATCATGGCCTTGGCCACAGCCTGCACCATAGAAATCACGATGCCACGGCTCTGTGGCAACACCATGCTACAAAAACATGGTTCTGAAGCACATCCTCATGGATCCTTATGATTTTTGCATTGTGTCACCCCAACATCACCATCAAATAATATGCCTTGTCCATGGCCACAGAATGCAGGAGGTCATTCTGTCCGTCCCCCCCAGGTCTTGTTAGGGGCTCTTTAAAAAGTTATGGCCCCCTCCTCTCTGAGCCCCCGGGGTGGTGGCCTTGGAGTCCTAGGGGCAAATTCCACCTCTGGCGTGTGATGGCCGAGCGGCGTTGAAGATGGTTTTGTTAGGCTGCTGAAATCTGCTTGAAAGGAAGACTGTAGAAAGAGCCATTTCCGCTCACTGTCCTAATCTCGCAGGCAGGATCTCACGGCGGAAACGAATCGTCCTGCGAACCTAGTCAGAAAACACAGAGGCGGGTCCCATTCCCTGCTACAGACCACAGGAGTTCCTCCTCCGGCCACCAGGCGGCATTGCTTCCTTGTTCACGCTAAAGCTTCTTCTAAAACCCCGGACGTTCTGGACCGAGCCATCTGCTGCGCGGGGGGGGGGATCGGTGGAGAGATCAACACGAGATTCTCCCGTCACTCGCGTCTCCCTCCACTCAAGACGCGTCCAGGATACAGCAGAAGGGAAGGAACATGCGAGAGGCGTCGCCGCAGGTGACTGTGGGTAAAGGGAGCTCAACGCCCCCGGCCACTCGCGCCTCTCACTCCCCTTCCCCGCTTCCGTGTGCTCGTTGGGGGCGGGGCTGGGGCAGCGGTTTGAGTTACAGCGGCGGGAACGCGCAGGCTGGACGGTTCGAGGCGAGCTCCCCCCACCCTTGCTCCGGCTTGCGGAATTTCCCCTCCTTGTCGCCGGTATCGGGGCGGCCTCTTCAGGCAGCCGAGCGAGAGGCCAGGTGCGGAGGCGTTCGTTTTATTCCGGGAGGCCTGGCGGGTTGCCTGTTTGAAGCGAGGCGGGGGAGGAGCCAGGCTAGGGGGCGGGCTTTTGTTGCGTTGCTGACGGGGAGCGAATGAACGCTACAGAAAGGCGGGGGGAGGGATTTAGTAGTGGGCGCTGAGCGCGCGGGTTGCCAGGGCGACAGGGGTGGACGCGAGGGTAGATGACCGTTGACGGGGCCGTTGAGCGTAACGTTCCCGTCTCCGTGGCTATCCGTCCTCTAACGAGTGCAGGGCGCCTGCGCGGGCCTGCGCTGTTTCCTCCCCTCGCCGTCGCCGCGGGGTCTCGAGAGAGAGAGGCTTTGAGTGGTACAAGAGTAGTACCGCCTCTTTCTGGCATGGCTGTGCCTGCTGAGATTTGATGCAAGGGAGAAGCTGTATGTTTGAAGGCAACCCACATCAATACCTCTATCAGCCCCTGGAGCTAGAGCCAGGTGGGCAGCCGTGTTGGTCTGAAGCAATAGAACAAAGTTTGAGTCCAAATTTAAGACCAACAAAGATTTATTCAAGGTATGAGCTTTCGTGTGGATTGTACATTGAACAGCAAATCAGCATACAACTTAAATGGAGATGTTTTGCAAACAGCACTAACAAGCTAAGTATAGTCCCCAGGGCACCTGTTTGCAAACAGCACTAACAAGCTAAGTATATATAGTCACCAGGGCACCTTTTCACATATGTAGAGGCATCTGTATATGAACTACTAACTTCCATTTCAATGTAGCTGTGCACAGGAAAGCTCATACCTTGAATAAAACCTTGTTGGTCTTAAAGGTGCCACTGGACTCAAACATTGTTCTACAGCTTCTAGAGAAATATTCTAATCTAGCTTTCTGCCGTAGGCTGGCCGCTTGAATGTAAAGAGGGCTTTTAAGGGGTTCAGAGCACTTTTTCCTCTAGAGCCTTGTTAGGTAACCAAAGGCGACAGTTTCCATTTTGCTGGAGATGAGCTAGTGGGCTGAGGCAGGGGGGAGCTGGCTTGCATAAGACCACTGAATAAGTTTGTGTCTGAAGGACCTAGGTGCAGTCCCTGCCACTTCCTGTTAGAAAAGGATCCCACTTAGCAAAGAATGTGGAAGACCTCTGCTTGAGACTCTGTAGAGCCACTGCCTGGTAGACAGTACTGACCTCTACAGTCCGACTGCCTGGTGTGCTGTAAGGCAGCTTCATGTGTTCCTGTTCTCTTATACCACCTGACTGCTGTGGGACCCAGCTTGGTGTAGTGGTTAAGAGCAGCAGACTGTAATCTGGAGAACAAGGTTTGATTCCCCACTCCTCCACATGAAGCCTTGGGCCAGTCACAGTTCTTTCAGAGCTCTCTCAGCCCCAAAAAACAAACCTAGCTCACCACCAAGTGGTGCATAATGCTAAGAGCTACGACTTGCAGCTGCCAGACAATCGCAGGATCTCTTGGCTATTCTACATATGATGCCATATGATAATGAATTTAACCTGATTGCTGCTGGAGGCGGTGTACTCGATTACATAAATGGTTAATCTGATCTAGCAAGGCTCTAGCTGGCACTGAGGGACAACCAAGACATGATGGTAGCAGCTGTATTTGTTGTTCCTGTATGTGATGCCTTACCAGCCTCCATGCCCTCTGTCCCACAGATTCAGGTTGTGGGTGGGTTAGGCAGTCACAGTTCACCACTTATCTTGCCTCTTTTAAAATACAGAGATAGCCATGGCCATTTCGCATCCCAGGTTCTCTCTCATTCACAGAGTTACAAGTGTATTAAAGATTTTATATTGGGCAAAGTACCTAAAGGTACATGTACATAAACAAGGGGTTATATTATTTAAAGTAATGTTCTTGTTTTTCTTGTTTCAGTAGTAATAAGATGTCAAAGAAAAAACCACAACAAGAATCAAGAAAGAAACCAGGAGTAAGTTACACATCTCTTTTTTTAATCAAACACGTGAAGCACTTTCTACTTCTTAATATAGAGCTTTGAATTGATCATAGCTTGTGAGTTCTGTGGTGTTTTACTTACGTGATCATTCTTCATTTAATTCTTGATTGCCTTTGATGTATAAGTGATATTCTCATGGCAGAGAGTGCCTTAGGCTAGATGATGGTTTCAAGTTCCATTTTACTGTTTCCTTCTCCAGGGATGTAAAACCAAGTTGCGAACTCATGATAAATGGCTTCCTCCTAAAATGCCAGATGTATCAAGAATTTTGAAGGTTCCTGGAAATGAAGAAGAGGAGTCTGATGAGATGTTTGGTTAGTACTCACCTTTTATGTTTTCAGCTAATATTGTGTAGTTACTGAGTCCATTGCCTGGTCAAATAATCTTAGTTGATTACACATATGAAGTTAATTAGGCGGTTAATTGAATTTGTTTATGAGTAACAATAATGAAGAAATAAACAAGCTTATCTCTGAAAGGTGATGTTTAGATGGTACAAGTGAGTTTCACAAAAACTTTCTCAGAGCCAACTCTCATATTACATGCAATGTGGAACAACCGGGCTTCTTTCCGGTCTTTGAATCCAGTGCTATGCGGCCAGGTATGTCTCCTTCCAGCTGAATGTCTGCATCAGGAAGGATGAGATTGGAAATGATGCTCAAGACTTCTTGTACAACTTTAGATGTGTGATATCTATGCAGTCTGGAATTGCAGGGATGTGGAAATGAGATTTTGTTCAGGTCCAAGAACTTGGGACTTTTCCTGTACTTGCAGTTTTTGGGTCTTGCTCTCTTAACCATGTAAAAGAAACAGCAACCCCACAAACAGATGGTGCAGATTACTGTAATGGTTTTTCTGTTTTATGTAGATCTACCCTTGCATAGTACTGCTGTGTCTATTTATGAAGATGAAGAAGTAGAAAAAGACCAGTATTCAGAACATGATGAGTCCATCGGCAGTTCATCTGATAACAGTAAACTTGATGCTCCTGTGACCATCAGTAAGGTAGCAAAGCGAGGTCACAAACAGAAAAGGTAGGAGGTTCTACAAACAGTTTGCTGCAAACACACCCACTATGTCCTTTTCCTGAATTGTAATATGTGAATGTTTTGGCTGGACAAATAAGTTTCCTACTCAGCTAGCTCCAGTCCTCAGCATTTAATATTATCAGGCAATTGTACAACTATGCTAGACTGCTGTTTCAGGGGTAGATGAGAAAGAAACTGATAATCTGCCTGACAGTCTCCACTCCTGGAAGTAAGCCTCATAGAGTTAAATGGAGCTTGCTTCTGAGTAGACCTGTTGAGACTCCTGAAGCAAGTGGGTTTGCATACATGACAAGCAATTCAGTTTGTACATAATTTGATTACCAGCGCAATAGTGCTGCCTCTTTATTTCTAACTATGCCCCTTTTCAGCAGCTGAAATTTTGACATTTTAATATTTACAACAGAATGCTAGAATATATTGCATTATATTATTTTTTCCCCCCAGCAACAATCAGCTTCCCATAAAATCAAGGCGAGTGATGAGAGAAGATTCTGAACCAGAACTGGTAGAAGAGAATATGGTATGTATGCGATTGTAAGAGCAAGCCCTCAGTTTATTTGTGGGGTGGGATCAGCAATATGTTGAAGCTTGGAAATTTATTAGCTTTGGAGTCAATGCATATATTTTATTTGTATAATGTTACAATGGTGTAGTATTTGTATGACTTTGCATACCTTAGCTGAAATTTCAGAGCAGCTGACTTCAATGGAGAAAACTGTTATTAATGTCCCCACATGACTGATAGATCCAGATGTGTTGGGCTGAAGCAACAGAACAAATTTAGAGTCCAGTAGCACCTTTAAGTCCAACAAAGGTTTATTCAGGGTATGAGCTTTCACGCGCATGCAAACTTCCAAATATTTGAAAAGTTCTTGCGTCCAAACTGCTGCATATAATGTAACTCACATGATTACACATACATAATTGTACTGCTGGTGTGTTTCCTGTCCATCAAACTTTTGAACACCTGGAAACTAGATAGCTTGATAGATGAGCCTGAAAATATTTGAAAAAGTGTGCATGCACATGAAAGCATACCTTGAATAAAACTTTGGTGGTCTTAAAGGTGCCACTGGACTCTGAATTTGTTCTCCCACCTGACTGAAATCAGGATGCAGTTCCTAAGAAACACAGTATGAGGTTCCTGTCTAGGAATGGAGCTTTCAAAACATGTTACCACCATAAAAATCAATGCATTTCTCACTGATCTAGTTTTCCAAGTGTTCAAAAGTCTGGTGGACTTTTGGTTTGGACACAAGCGTGTGTACTGTGTCAATGCAGCATGCACATAGTTTTCTGGTAATCTGCAGTTCTCTGGACTGAGGTGATTCTCTTCATGGTTTCAGGCTTCCCAGAAGCTATGAATATAAGAAACTTGTGTATGGGAAGGTGGCAAGCTAAGGAGTATAATTAGAATAATTGCTCTTCATAATTAACTTGGGCTTGTGTCTGTCAGATAGGAGCAGATCAAGTGTCCCAGTTTAGTTTTTGTTTTTTAGAGATGCTTTCACTAGTGTATGGATATCAATGCTAGTCAGTACTATTGCAAATAAGCAGATATGGTCCTCTGGCACTCCACTCATTAAACTCATATACATGCTAAAATTAGGTAAAACTGCAGTTTAAAATGGTGGTGATGTAAGCAGATTTCAACAGCTGCAACTTCCTGATGTTACAAAACTCTTCTGGCAAACAAGTTTCTCCATTTTATGTTAACAGATGCCTAGAATGACTGCTAAATCCCCTGTGCAGCAAGAGGAGGGATCTTCGCCAGAGATGAAGGCACAGAACATTGGTAAGGAAGTCACAGCACGGTATTTATCCACTGAAGGTTTTTCAGGATTAAAATAATGCTTGTATTAAGGACATAAAAGTTATACTGTTAGCTTACTAAATTACAATTGCATATTGATGAATATTTTTTTCTTTTCACTGTCATATAAAATGTTATAAAAGGTAGAAATTTCTTTATATTTACATCTGAAATAATTTTAATAAATTTTAGATTACCCTCTTACATTTTCATAGTGGAAGGAGGAAGGGCACTGTAATACCAACAATTGATACCAAACCTGTTACTACTTTATTTAGATCCAGATGGTGATACCACATATTCAATAAAGATTTGGCACCCCAATGGGTTTTCCAGGCGTGTCACAGAATCGGATGTTATTCTGGATGAGTTTGAGAAAATAACAGCCCAGTACAAGTAAGCATCTTGCCTTGTGGCCTAAAACATTGGCTGATAGGTTGATCAGTAGAACAGCATCATCTTAAAACATTACTTTGCCTTGACTTTGTTCCTGGGTTAAGTTTTTTGCTGTGGTGCTGTTTTATTGTGATGAGAAAAGAACTATCCTGTATTCTCCTCTCATAGACAGGAAATTCGCCCTCCTTGGAATTTACCATTTCCTGTGAGAAAACCTCTAGTTATTTTCCTACTTGGATTGGGAGGCAGGATTTCTGTGGAACTCTCCAAGAGGCCCACAAGATTCAAAGAACAGGGTGATAAGAATTCTACTTCTGTTCTTGTGGCTTCACTGTCTTTAAGCCAGGTGGGAATGGACAGGCTGAGGATGCTGTGGCCTTTCTGGCACTCCCCTAATGTTGCAAAAATCAGAAAATGTTCCCCTCCCCAAATCCAGGACCAGTCCAAGGGCTAGAGGAGTCTGTACTCCTCAGAAAGACGTGACACTCAGGAGCATTTTAGCAGAAAAAGTGCCTAGAATTCCCATTCTCCTCAGAGGGAACTGTCAGCTTTGGCTCAGGCAGCATATGAATCGGAGGGAGAAATGATCAACCATGAAAGGCCAGGGTTCACATCCCTTCACTCTCCCCCTCTCCATTTTGGAGAGATTTCATCTCCAGAGTTCAGCTGTTGGGCCAAGCCCATCCTGTCATTAACCACCTCAACCTTGCCATACTAGCAGCTTCCAGGGGGGGTGGGCTGGGCACTCATGGTCACATACCTTCTCACACACCAGGAAGGGTGGCATGACTGGGACTGTCAACCACTGGGAAGCCAAGCATTGCTGGAGGGTAGATTGTCATACTGGCTTTCCTCTCCTTTGATTGCATGGATAAGTAATAGCAATGGCTGCCAACCAAGTGCTTTTCATTATTTGACCAACTCCAGAGGTAGGAAATGGGCAAGCTGCTCTGCAGGTTTTCCCAGGCGTGCGGAGATGGTGACCCAGCGCACCCCATGCTTCAGGACAGGGCGAGTCTTGGGTATCCTTCCTGGGACAAAAAGGGAGGCTATCTCTGCCACCTTCTACTTAAAAAAAATTCCTCAGAGTTGCTTCCTAGGTTTTCCCTGCAGTAGTGTTTCAAATCTCCTCATGGAGTTTCAGTTTGGTTCTGCAGGCTCTACTCAAGCTTTCTGCTTTCTTGAAGTTTTTTCACTTTTTTGAAGTTCTGTTACTCCAGCATACAGTGTCTCAAAACCAGGTGTATTGTTGGTTGAGCAAGAGTTTTGCTTTTTCCAGAGGGATTGTTTTCTGGCTAGATAACTCATTCATTACAGAGATTAATTCAAATTTCCCTAGAGCTTAGGATCTGGTTTTATCTTCCTCTTGCTCACATCCCTACTTGAGCCCCACTTCTAGGGAAGGGTGGCCTAGTAAATCTAATTTAATAAAATAAATCCATTCGTCCTGAGGAATGGGAAAGACATACCTTGCATGTCTGTAAAGTTCTCAAGTTTTACATTGACCATACCAAACCCCTTCTACATTGACCACACCAAGCCCCTTCTACAACGTGGGACCCTTTTTTGCTTACCTTTGCCTCAATTAATTGGAAGACAAGATGTCTATGTTGACATTACCATAGTGGCTAAGATAATGCCCACCCAGGGGATATCCTAGACTACTGTGTTCACAGCTTCCCTGACTGCCACTCTGTGAGAAAGAGTACCCCTTGAGGAAATTTGTAAGCACCACTTGGGTGTTGCTCTGCATCTCCATTAGGCAATTCAAAACTGACTCCTTTGCCTTAGCTGAGGCTGCATTTGGGAGAGGGTTGTTTAGTGAGTCTTTAAATACTAAGGGCACGGTTACTGGCTGGGCACAGAAAGACATGCTCTTTCAACCATGTCTGAACATTTCCATTTGGGTGACTTCAGAAGTTTTTACCTGATAGCTGAATCCATGCACTCTGTGTCGTTATATGTATCATTAATATTTCAGCAGTATTCTGCTTCTTTTAGGGGTTCCCTTGTCTCATAGGAACAAGCCTAGTTATAGTTTATGTATATGTGGTAACTTTATGGTTTTCTGTAGTGCACCAAGTACAATTTACTTCTATGAGTAATTGTGTTGATTGTATCTATTGTTCAAGCTACAGGTTTAATTTCTGTTGCTTTTGGGTACACAGAGAACAGTTCTGCACTAATCTGTAAGGTTCATTTTCTTCTCCACACTCCATCCACTGTCCAAGGATCAAAACAAAGCTAAATGAATTAGATTTTTAAAAATTGTGGTTTAATACTCTTAGATTTACAGTAGATATAACTGATGAGCAGTAATAACAAGGTTTAAAATAATAGTTGACTATAATTAACTTTTCAGTACTGGACCTGAGTAAATGTTGAAAAGAGGTGATGGAAATAGTTGAAAGTTCAAAAGCTAGATTGCATATCCTATTGTATGAATAGATTTGTCATTTTTGTGGTAACAAAGAAAAAACTGATTTATGTGTGTCTGCTCTTCCTTTTTCAGACAGGGAGTGGAGATGAAAATATGTAGGAAAGCTATTGATAGCTTTTATATTGGTTTCAGAGACCAGCTCATCAATACTGTAAGTGATCTCCAGCTCTCCCCTGGAGGTTGGCAACAATGGTTTCCTGGAGGAAATGGCTCGTTTGGCGGGTAGAGTCTATAGCATTGTACCTGTCTTGGAGGTAGCAACCCTATCTCCTTCCCAGCCAACCGTCAACATACCGTTATCTATGCCCCTGACTTCACTTTTCCATCTCACCCCCACACCTGGAGCCTCTACCTAGAGAAAGTACAGTCTTTTCCCTCCTCATTGGGGATCCAAGCAGGAGGGGGAGCAACCTCAGCAGGATATAATGACTCAGAGTCCACCCTGCAAAGCAGCCATTTTTCCCAGGGGAACTGATCTCTGCCGTCTGGAGAGCAGTTTTAATTCTGAGTAATCGCCAGCCTTCACCTGGAGAATGGCAGCAAGGGATCCCCAGGAGGAAATGGCTGGTTTGGAGGGTGCAGTCTATGACATTATACCTGTCTGAGGTCCCACTTCTTCTTAAACCCCACCTTCTCCTGGCTCCACCCCTCAAATCTCCAGGAATTTCCCAACCCAGAGGTGGCAACCCTATTTCCTTCCCAGCCAACCATCAACATACTGATCTGCCCATCTACTTCAAGTTTCCATCTCTTCCTCCCTTCCTGTAGCCTCTACCTAGGAAAAGTACAGTATTTCTCCATAGTGGTGACCAAAGCAGCTCACATCATTCTCCTCTCCCCCTTTTGATTTGCATAACAACCCTGTGAGGTAGGTTAGGCTGAAAATCTGTGACTGGTCTGAAATCACCCACTCAACTTCCACAGCAAGAACCTGGGTCTAGCAGACCCTACTCCGAAGTGCTAACTGCTACGCCTAGGGTAGCCAACCTCCAGGTGGAGCCTGAAGATTGCCGGGTATCACAACTGAACTCCAGACAACAGATCCCCCCGGAGAAAATAACTGCTTTGGAGGGTGGGTTCTATGGCATTCTATTCAGCTGAGGCCTCTCCCCTCCCCAACCTCTGGCTTCCATAGACCACTACAAAATATCCAAGAATTTCCCAACCTGGAGCTGGCAACCCTAGTCAGGACTGGTCCCAATGAGTTCCCCACAAAGACCTGGAAAGTGCTTCCTTCCTTTGCGTTTTCACTGACAGAATCAAGCTTGGTGGCCTAGCAACAGCCACTGAGGGAAAAGTTAGTCCCACACAGCCATTTTGATAGTTTATTCTGTGAGGGAAGAGTGTCCAGGCTGGCAGTGGGTGGGGGAGAGGAGTGGTCTCAGCACCCAGCCAATGGCATGTGGGTACTCTTGAGTGGCAGGTGATGGGCCAATGGCTGATGGAGCACACTGCACAGCCAATGGGAGAGTTGGAAATGGCCAATATGTAATGGAATTTTATGTATGTATATATATATACACACATACATACATACATACACACACACACGTCTCAAGTCCCGTTGCAGAAAGAGATGCAACGAGCTCTAGAGAGAGGCTGCCTGAGCCCCCCCCTCCTCCACGCCCTGGCGAAGGAGAGTGCCCTGGCTCCGAGGGACGCACCCACCAGGCGCTGGAGTGGCGGCCAGGGAGGGAGTCCTGGCGGGGCCCGTGGGCCGAGGCAGTCACTGCACGTGCGGTGGCACCCTGACCCGTTGCTGGCCGTAGAGGGCAAGTAAGCCTTTGCCGCTGTAGCTCCCCAGTGGTGGAGTAGCGGTGAGCGAGGGAGTCCTTCTCAGGCCTGTGGCCCGAGGAAGCCAGCACTGCTTCCTGTCGGCTGCGGCACCGCCATGATCTCTTGTGGGGCCCGCAGGGCGAGCAAGGCCGTGGCGCTGCTGGCGCCTCCTGGCTGCTGTGGCTCGCCACCTCCCAGCGACTGCCCTACCTGATGGTGGAGCAGTGGCGAGCGAGGGAGTCCTTCTCGGTGCTGCCGCCCAAGCCCAGGTGCGGCGGCGCCATATCCCCCTCTGGGACCCGCAGGCCAAGCAAGGGTGTGGCACCACCATGACGTCACCATTCTTGGGCTCAGTCTCCAGACCCTCCGGACCCTTATGTATATGATTGTTTTACCATGGCAAGTGTTCTTGCCTCTGTAACCCGCCCTGAGCCCACGGGGGAGGGCAGGGTATAAGTACGATAAATAAATAAATAAATACCTGCTGGAGCATCCTGCCCGTCCATCAGCTCTCAGCACATTGTGGCCGAGAGGCTGGGCGGCACTTCTGTGGGCGGGATGAAGGCAATGCAGCCAGTGGCCCCTTTCTGACTGGCAGTTGAGGAACCCAAAGGCTGTGGGGGCGTGTGGAAAACTCTTTTATATATAAGAAGAGAGAGGATTCTTTGAACGTTTTTGTGTTGAAATCTTTAGGTACACTTGTAAAGGTTACACTTCCAAACAATTGTAAAAGCAGTCTAAATTTAAGTATGATAATGAATTATTGTATACCATGCATCACATTTTGAAAGGATAACTATATACTTTCACATCCTCAACTGAAGTTATGAAAAACTTCAGTATTCCCATCTAATGTGCAATGATTCTCGATTGGGGATAATAAATAGCAAAGCAAGAGGTCTTTCCATTCTTTGTAAAATGCTGAAAATTGTTAAAACTTTCTAACAGTTATGTAATAGGTATGACTGTGATTGAACAAGATGCCATAATTTTTCCTGGGCCCTGGTGAGGAATTTGGTTCTGGCCCCAGAGTCTTGGGATTTCAGGCCAGGCATCAAGCTTACAGAGGTGTTTGCCAGAGCTGCAAGAGCTTTGTTTGCACCGCAGTTGTCTGCAAGGGAGGTCCTGGGAGGCAGATGGATCCAAAGCCCAGAAATGCCCAACTGTCTCTCCCCTGAAAGGAGCCAGACCACTTTGTGTTCCCATTGTGACTACCTCTTTTCCCTAGCTGACTGCATTCTGCTTGTCAGTTGCCTGCTCCTGCCCTATCTAACCAGCCTCTGAGGCCAGTCTTCCTCCAGCTAGATCTGATCCAAAGAACTGTGAGGGTGCAGAAAGCTGTTATATAACTATGTATATACTATAAAAAGGAAGAAATCTCATCTTGGGAAAGCAAACAATATAATACTTTTGGATACTGGCTATCATTTCCTAGGGACCTGACAGCTGGAAGGTATGAATCCTACATAGTCTAACTTCAAAATAATAGAAAACTCATATTAATGGATGAAGTGGGTTGAGATAGGCTTTGAAGCTAATGGGTATTTATTTTAAATAGAGCACAGGAGCTGAGGAATTCAGGAAAACAAAGTTGAAAAGAATAAAGGTAAATAATTGTGGATTTTCTTTAATTGCATAGAATGTACCTCAATCTGAAGTTTTTTGTGTATTAAATTGTGACACTTTTCTCCTGGAGGGGGAAAAAGCCAGCTTACAGGAACACAATGAGCAGTGTAACCAAAGTACAAATTAAGTAAAGACAGACTATAGAATAGTGTTCCCCAGAGATAACCTGGTACAAAGATCTGCCTGGCTCAGATGGCCCCTCTTAGATGTCACTCAGGCCCCACACACTCTCATACAACCCCCAGAGCAAGTACGAGTTAAGGTCTCCTCCCCAGATGGCAGCTCAGCTGCACTAGCTCCCAGGGCCACAAGCTACGAGCCAAAGGGAAAGTGGCTCATACTCTTCAGTTTGAGTGCGTGGGCCAGTTTAGGCTTAAAAGGGTTTTTTAAAGCTTACCTGCAAGAAAGGTGGCGCAGATGCTTAGTTACAGGTTTTACACAGCTGAGTGGTGGTAAGAGCATCTCACATGCATACATCCCCTTTCATCCATCATTTTGGACAACTCTAGGCTGCAAAAAATAGCTAGGCACTCCTTAAACAGGTTGGCCCACTAAATTAGCAGGCCCCATTTCTCTGAAGCACATCTTATCTGTTCAACGATACCTGTTACTGCTAAATAACTTGTGAGCTAGATTCAAGCTCACAAGCTCTCTCCCACCTCCCCTTGTATAGCACACTAAGATAAAAAAACAAATCTTTAGCTAACTCCCATTTGTTGAGACATCCAGTTGTAGCCTCCTAACAAATAAACCTCAGTTTATTAAGTGCTGACATATGATTTCAGGAGGACAAACTGGAATTCATTGAAGACCTTGGTCTTCAACTTTGAACAAGGGGTGGTTGGAGGAAGCTTGTGAGCCTAGTTTGAGCCATAATGACATCAAACTCCCAATGTCATGGGAGACCAAAGTAACTGCAATTCTCTAATATTCTTAACATTTCCTACCAATTTGTATCACCTTTTAAATTCAGTCTTGTTAGTCATGATCTCTTTATTGTAAGATTGAATATTGGTTCCTTCTCTGCCTTCCCATATAATCGGTTTTTGTCAGCGCTTCGAGTCAGAATTGGAAACAATCTCTTCGCCATTTTTCTTTAAAAATAAAATTCCAGGACCAAATGGCCATGATGAATTTTTTTACATATGTAGTTCCTATTGCGGAAAGTGTATTCATATTTGGAATGACAAGTGGATTTGAAGAAGAAGAGATTGGATTTATACCCCACTTTTCACTCGGAGTCTCAGAGCGGGTTACAAACGCCTTTCCCTTCTCCTCCCCACAACAGACACCCTGTGAAGTAGGTGGGGCTGAGAGAGCTCTTTCCAAAACTGTCCTTCAGAGAGCAGTTCTGCCAGAACTATGACTTGCCCAAGGTTATCCAGCAGCTGCAAGTGGAGGAGTGGGGAATCAAACCCGGTTCTCCCAGATTAGAGTCCGTGCTCCTAACCACTACACGAAACCAAATTTGCCTAGAGTTAATCTTAGTATCCTAATTCTAATGCATGGCAGATACATTCTAGTTTAAAATCAGTATGAATTTTGCCACTGATTTCTTTGGGAAGTCAGAGCACCCTGCTGAATATGAAGACTGTGTTACAGAAAAGGTAATTTAGTCACTACTGAATTCCATAACTTGGATAATGTTTGCTAGAAAGCAAAGCCTACTAAAATACCTTAATGTAAAAAATGTGTCAGTTATACTTTAATGAGCAGTGAATGCTCTATAATAGAACACCACTGGGAGGATAATTAAGCAATTAATATTTTGTGTTTGGGTTACAAATTTTAAAAATATGTTTTAACTTATATTACAGATGGTTGGAAAGATAAATAAGAAAAGGCTTCGTTTGATAGAAGTTAAAGAAGAACTAATTAGGTATGTTTTCACTTGTGTGACAATATTACATCAGATAACCTCTAATGTGTAGTTTTGTTTACGCTTTAGACAGAGAATGTAAAGAAGACTTCGTATCATTACTTTTAATAATGGTCTGTGCCAATTAGTACTGCCGGAAAGCAGTACCACAGACAAGATAGGAGTGGAAAATTCTTGTTCCAATTTTAATTAATCTTCTTCCTTCTGAAGAAGACAGAGCTACTAATAGGTTATAGTGTCCTGAAATTGATGGGTGACGGAGGGGGGGGATGTAGGATTAGGGAATACGTGCTAAAGAGGATCTCCCATACAGCATGGGGACCAGTGTGCACATATACATCACTGATATATACATATATACACGACTGATTCTATTCAGTAATGAGTTGCATCATAACATTCACTTTAGAATAAATTCTATTTATGTTATGTATTAATTGATAAACAGAAACTCTGGGTTAGGTAACTGTTCTCTCCTTTGTGGCTCTTTTGTAAGATGTACCTCCAAGTAAAACAATGAGGAACTTCTTCAGTTTCTTGTTTTTTAAAAAAACTCCTATTTAACTAAACAGATCTACTAAATGCCTTTTTGGATTACTTAAGAGATCAAGGAGAAGAATTTCTGCCAAAACAGGCAGACTGAATCCCCTGGTAGAGTAAGTCCACAGTAGCCTGCCCTCTTTCACTGGGTGAGAATGCCAGGATTTTAGGTCACTAATTTTATACCTGTAATGTACGATGTCATAAGAACTAGTTCAAAGTAACTTGCAAAAAACAATGAATCAAGGTATGATGTTCACATGCTTATGTTTTGCAGAACTGAACCACAGCTGAAGAAATTGCAAAGAGAATGCGTTGAACTAAAAGAGAAAATATCATCTCTCAGAAATGCAAGACAGTTACTAAAAAATTTAAAGGACCTACAACATGAATATGTCTGTAACCAGAAGAAAAATCCACAAGGAAAAGTAGTTGTAAGTACATATTTAACAATCTGATACTAAACAAAAATGACATTTAATCTCAGCTAGTAATGAGTTTGCTGTTTGAGGTGCCTGAAAAAATCTTAACCCAGCTCTACTCATCCTACACCTAGACACTAATCCCTGTGTGCTTTTGTACTTAAGGCACCTGCTTCAAGCCTTGGCATGTATTATGTCTGGCATGTGCAGGTAGGCACATCCCAGGATATGCAGATACTTACACTGAAGCCAGAAACTAAGGTGATTGTGCTGAAGTTGTGCCCATTCGCTTACAGCCGTGAGAAGAGCTGTAATGCTGGCCATCTCATCTAATGACTGCAGCCAGATAAAAGTACAAAAGTGACAATACAACGAATGACAAGTATACCGTTTCCCCGAAAAGAAGACCTACCCAAAAAATAAGCCTTAGCAGGATTTCTGTGCATTTGTGGTATAAGCCCTAGTGTGTCTTCTTGAGAAAAATTAAATATAAGACAGTGTCTTATTTTCGGGGAAACACGATAGAAACACTGATTTGCCTCACTTAAGATTCCTCCTAAAAGGCCTTTTAATTTATGACAGCTTCCATTTAAATACTTACAACTGTCCACCAACTATTCTTCCTGAATCAGGATGGGTTCCCAAAATCACTATCACTCTTTTCATGTTCTTAATGATATAAAGGTCTTCATTACAAATAAGCTTCCAGGCATGAACAATGTATACATTTCTGATGTTAACAATTTGCTCACACTTAGAATTGGATACTGGGAGCCATGAGCAGAAAACACCAGCAGATATTTCCTGTTTTAGTGACAGAAATGTATAGTACAGAACAGATGTGAGAAAATTAGCTCATAAAGTGATGTCCTGCAAGTAATATCACTTTCCCTTATTTTTTCTTTAGTATGGAGTTCACAGCCTTCCTGCCCTCTTGGTGGAATCACGAAGGATTTTAGGAGCGGAAAGTCACTTTCGAAATATAAACTCAAAATTACAACAAATGTTGGATTTACAGAGCAAATAGAGAAAAATGAAATACAAACAACACTACAGAATTCTTAATAGGACAATTAGTCTTAAATATTGAAACAGAGTAATAGCAATTGAACTTGACAGAGCTGCAGAACACCAGAAGACTAGTATACACTGCCCTGACTGCACATAGTATCTAGCACACAAGCTTGGCACAGATTGCTGCAGCTTTTTACTTTATGTGGTTTATGCATGTATGATTGGTATATTTCTCATATTCTGATTTCAGGCTTTTGAGCACTTAAGAAGGCTAAGTCATTTCAGACCTACTATGCCAAGAAATACAATGAACACTCTGTCACTTAATTTGATATAGGTCTGATCAAACTCTGAAAAATTCCATTATTTCAGAAGCTTTCCTGGTGGGCTTAGGAAAGACAGAAGGCAGGTTGTATACAGATGCTTCTCCGTCTTCTCTCTGTAGGTATTTACTGGTAATATAATAAAGCTTGTTTTGTGTAAAATATTTTGATATCATTTTTGTGGAAAAATGCAGATAATACTGATGTGTATAACAAAAGTGTTAAGTTCTTAATGTGATCTAGCTAAAATAATACATACAACAAAAGACAGTGCCTTCTCATTGAGCCCTGCTTATGAGAATTCATTTTACTGTCATTAAGACTACAGGGATAGTGCAATTACATCAAACCAGTAAGTTCTCTTTACGGCTGTTAATAGGGAGGAAGGAGGGGGAAACTCACCCTTGAAATGGAGAAGGAAATCTTTTCCCCATCTAGATTAATAACTATAAGATATGTGTTGTTACTGTGCCAAGACAGCACCAAGTTAATTGTTTGTTGGCCTACACCTGCACTTCATCAACTTCTTGTTTTTTTAAAGCATCTATTAGGAGCTCATCTGGTATTTCATCAACAGCCCAGTTCTTGTGAGGATGCAAATTAGTAACAGCATCAGCTAGTTCCACATCTTCTGAAGCTTCCAAAAAACATATGTCATCAAGCTCATCATCTAACTCAACACTTGAAGTTCTCTGGTTTTGTCCCATTTTTTCATGTTTTGCTGTTAATGGCAAACCTGTAGATTTATGCATGTTGGCTTTTTCTTCTATGTTCCCATTTCCATCCATTATATATACATAGTCTTCATCCTTAAAAAGAATTATTTCAATTTGGTTACTAGTATGGGATCTTCTAAAAGTATTAATATTAGCGACCCATCCTGCCTTATAAAAACAGTTTCCCATATGAAATGTCCAGCTTGAAGTCCCGTAAAATAATACATTCCCTGACTGGCTTCCATAAACTACAAAATCTACTTCTGTAATATGCACAGGACTCCACACATCAATTAGCTGCTGCCTGCCCAGCGCAGTATATAAGGGATGCTATAGAATCCTTGCTTTTAAATAAGGAATAGCTAAGCTTTGGGGCGAAAACTTGTCTTTGGACTCAGTAGATCTCAACTGCTTCTAAATAAAGGCCTAAACAAACAAGGTCAGCTCACTCATTCATAGTAATCATAACATATATATTCTTGATATAACATGAATATAATAAGTGGTGACTTGGCAATGGCATGTGAGAATGAGCCATCAAAGAACTCATCATCCAGTGCTGACAAACACAATACTGCTTAGAAGAGAGAGTACAGATTTTTGGTTAAATCATCCAATATTCAGATATCAAAAAGCATACTTGCATGGGAAGGGACACCTAAGGACAGCATTGGTCCCCTCTGCCTACATAACTGTTAGGCTGTATGTTAGCCTAACCCACCAAGTCCTGATTCACATATTATGAAGATGGTTTTAACATTTTTAACTCTTGCATTGTTTTAATCCTTAAGAAATGGTAGTCACCTGCAAGTATATAAACTATTGGGATACTGCTCCATGTCACAAAGCAGTTCATACCAGGTTCTGATGACCTAATCAGCTGTCCCAGATATAAACTCCTTCAGTTTAAGGAATTAGGGGAGGGGGGGGATTTATACCCCACCCTTCACTACCTGAAGGAGTCTTAGAATGGCTTACTATCTTCTTTCCCTTCCCCTCCCCACAACAGACCCCCTGTGAGGTAGGTGGGCTGAGAGAGCTCGTGAGAGAACAGCTTTGAAAGAACTTGTAACTGACACCAGGTCACACCAGCAGCTGCATGTGAAGGAGTAGGGAATCAAACCTGGTTCTCCCAGATTAGAGTCTGTGCTCCTAACCACTACACCAAACTGGGGGAATGAATTTGTTATAAGTAGAATTTTAGCAGAAGATAAGTGTTATACAGAAACAAATAACATTTTAGGTGAAATGTCAATTCACCTTCTCCCCTGCTCACACTATTCATAATGTATATCCCAATTTTCATTTCCAGAGGCATTCATTCAACTGCAAATAAGTATATGCTAAGTAGAGCTAAACTTTTGAAAAAATTTAGCAAGGCCAAGGCAGCATTAAATGCTGTTAAGGAAAGGCTTAGATTTATTGTAACAGTGGGCCCAGAAACAGTCCATCAGAAAAGAATTTCTCCTTTATCTGCTCATTTTTCACAGATACCGTTTAATATAGACCAAGACAGGGTACGTTCAGACGGGCTGTTTGATCAGCTTTCGTCACACTTCAGAAACGGACTTTATATGCACGATCACACAGTCAACATCTGCCTCCTGGCCCCCAGCTGTTGGTTTCCAGCTCAAAACCACTTTAGCCCGGAGTATTTTGCTACCAGGTCCCAAAGTGGTGTTTTCTCTGCTCTCCCGTTTAAAGCTGCATTTCCCCCCTGTGTGATCGCTCCTCTGGTATCAAGCCACTTCCAGTTTAAATCCCCTCCCTGCTTGAAAGCTGCCCGAGGCTTCCACTTTTCGCCCGCCATTTTTTTAATGCATTGGCGGTGTGCGCATAGGCGGAGCTCCGCTACCATGTTTAGAAAACCAACATTTAAACAGTCACTTGTTTTAGAGTTTAGATGAGTTTGGGATCTCACGGAGGCCATTTTCAGGTCAAACGTTTAAAGGGAAGTCTTTTGTTGGAGGAGTTGGATTGATTCGCCCTGGTGGTTCTGCACACGCACCATGGTAGTTTCGCCCCCCCCATTCTACGGATGAGCACCTATGCGCATGCGCAAACTGAGAAAAAATTTTAAAAAACCGCTGACACAAGCTCCCGCGCGGTAGTATAGACGCCGGGGACCGATGTGACTGCACGGTGAGGCTGGATAAGGGAGGTAAGTGTGATCGCGATTATCCAGATCAAATATAATCCAGTTAGAACCGGAGCAGTTTAACCCACTCTCAGCACACTGTCTGACTGCACCCACAGTATGTTTAAAATTTGTTAAATGAGAAAAACATACCTCTTTGAACAGGAATGGAAGGCATATGTTTGATGGTAATGGAAAACCTATCACAAATGCAAGAGAATTTACATTACTTATGTTATAAAATGAATAAATACATTACTGTAGGTTATACAAAGGTACTCACATTCTGACTTGAAGTTTTCCGCTCTGCAAACAGGATCATGACATTTTTGATACCAGATCTCCCTTTTCAGATCTACTATAATCCTGGAAGTACAGGTGAAATTGTTAGATTTAGTCTGTGGTAGCAGTCCTTGGGAGAGGTCTCATGACTGCAAATAATAGTAGTACTAGACTGTACAATTTGATCTAAATATTTTTCTTCAGTACAAAACAACTGAAAACCAGTATCAGTCCTGATGCTTTTCTTCTACCTACAACTGCCAAACAAGTGATTAATGCCATCAGCAAACCCAGCTCCCTCTTGCAAAAAAAAAATCCATTCTTCCTTGGATATGTTGGAGAAGGGTGGGGGGATGAGGTTAATTCACTGGAACATACTTTAGATATACAATTTTAAAAGATTTTAATACATTTGCTAACATTCTTTTGTGGCATATTAGTTTGATACTGTACTTGGAAAGCGCATGTTACAATGTTGAAGAGAGAATTACACTAACCAAAATGCTATTTTCTCATATGCAATATAAAATTATATCCTACTGGATCCATGCAAAACAAAAATCTAATGTTTTGTGATTTATTTCTTAAAGCCATTCTGCCAAAACAATATTTTTAGAAGGATAATGGTACATACATTATATTGTTACTTCTGTGAGCTCTGCCAATATTTCTACACCAGCGATACTTAGAGATGTCATACACAAGAAGCTCTTCAAGAGAAAAATAATTCCATTGTCGTATCCCTGGAAAAAGGAACACTTGATTTTCCAAGCAACTATACATGACCTTTAAAAAGCACCTCTTTATTTTGGATGCACACAATAATATTTCTTACCTCCTTGAATGTTATCTTTACTGACTAAAGACACAATGAAGTTATCAATTTCTGGATAGGGCGAACTTTGGCATCCTCCAATGGGGACTATAAAAAAGGGATGCAAAGAGTACTAACAGTCAATTCTGTTTGTATTATATAAAACAAACCATTTCTAAAATTATGGGAGCTTGTCTGAGCTCATTCTGTTGTGATCATTGTCAGACACGTCATAATTATACTGCACAAGCATAACTGTGGTATACAAGCAATCCCTTTTGTAAGTTGGTCTGTTCTTCTTTCAAGAAAGTCCAATTCTCAAAGACTTTTGCTCTTTGTTGCCACTTATCAGTAACATCATAAAATCATACTTTTCTTCCTCCCATGTGCAACATAGTCTTTACATCAGTTGCCTGTCAGAAGCTTGTTAGTTTCTGTACAAAATGATAAAATCGATAAGAGGCACCTGGCCACAAGCATATCTCTGTAAGGTTCACAATCCACTCATATATGCTAAAATTAAAAAAAAATCAAGACCAGAAAGTTATTTTTAAAACTAAAATTTGTATTCAACATGAATTTAGTGTGATTACCTGAGCTGCTTCTGGAAAGGCTGCCATCTAAACAAACAGACTTTTCTTTTGTCTTTTCTAGATTGTCACAGGATAGAATTTTTAAACAATTTGAAAATCTGATCAAAAGGACAAGAAACACAAAAGGGATGAGACACAGGGATTTGCTGGATGCAAATTTCTTTTCCCAGCCACTGTTCTTTGGTAGTATGTCATATTTTCTTCCCATACTATAGCCACACATAAAAATAACCCATTAATTTGACTTGCAAAGTTTCCTCTGAGTGTTTTGAGAAGTACATCATCACTCAGAAAAAGAAGATTCTGCAGCACAGACCTGCATTAACTTTCATGGAGGAGAAGAGGGGCAGAGCAACAATTGTCTGGCCCTCCCAGGTCCTAGAGAAGCCAGGCTGGCTGTGATGAGGGCCAGAGCCTTTTCAGTGTCGGCTCCACACTGATGGAATGAGGCCCTGCAGGACCCTTTTACTCTTTCACAGGGCCTGCAAGATGGAACTCTTCCACCAGGCCTTTGATTAGGGAGCCGCCATCAATAAATTGAGGCCTGAGCCCCAATACCAACATCAGTATTAACATCACTATTAACATCCTGTCCAGACTATGATATTAGCCGATTATGGGTTAATGTTGGATGCTATATAATGTCCACCACTGCTTACTAAGCTGCACTAGCATTTTATGCTATGTTTTATAGTCCTTTTGTTGTGGTTTTATTGAATTTTGTGTTTTAGTTGTTCAATATATTTTATGTAAGCCGCCCTGAGCATGCCTTGGCAGGGAGGGCAGGATACAAATCAAACAAATAAATAATAAATAAACATTCCCCCCCCCTCTGACCCTGCCTGTCCATCATGGAGTCAGTCCCTATGCATGAACAAGCTCACTGTGTATGCAGATTTACCCCCTATCCTTTCAGATTCTGAATAGTCAGAAAAGAACTGGCATACATTTGATAATTCATTAATGTTTCAAGTGAAACAATGTACACACTCATTAAATGTATTTTAGGAAAATAATTTAGAATTTCAGCAGAGAATCATAGTTGTTACCTCACATTACAGACCAACGAGGAAAGGAAATACTGCTCTTCTATAGAAGTATTCTTTACAGTTTCAGGAACAAACTTGTTATCTTTAGCAATGTCTAAAATGACACCGTTTCCTGCTTTTGATGATTTGTACAGTCGGAAATTTCTGTTCTTTGTATAAACACCTATAGAAAAAAATTACTAGTTGAATCTACAGTTGGGGTTTGCTTGTTTTTTTTAAAAAATAAGCGTCAATGATCACAGTCCAATTTAAAGTTAAGTATGCTTAATGCTGGTGATAGCATTTTAATTGCTTTAAATTAATTATTATTAGGATAAATTATTTATTATGATTATTAATATGATAAAAATGATTAAAGCAGTATTTTATAAATCTGTTTAGAGAATCGGTATGCTACCTATCCAGAACCACTGGAGGTAACAGACAACTAAAACAATACAAATCAAACAAGCCAATAAAATGAGTCAATAAGAAATAACAAGGCAATAAAAACATGCCAGGGCATAAAAGCAACATAAAACAAATAGGGCAGTCTATGACATTGACAAGACAGTCATCAAGCTTGAAGCAGACCATAGATCAGCTAAAAGAGATAAAACCATGGGTAAAGAGAAATAGTTTGGCCTGGGGCCTAAAGGACAGTAAGGTAGGTGCCAGGTAAACAGGGCCTCAACAGGGAGAGCTCTCGAAAGGTGAGGTGCCACCACTGAAAATATCCTGTCTCTATTTAAAGAGACAATCACAAAACACTGTAATATTGATGTTTTATTGTCTGCTTCTATATTTGAAATATGTAATACATCAGATAATACATTTGATTTTACTTGTAGTATGTAAAACTCATATTTTATAAACTTGATGAATCTATATTTTCCCCTACCCCCTCTTCCCTTTTGTATTTCACTTTTTTCGAGAAAATAAAAGAAAAAAGAAAATGCCCTGTCTCTAGTTGCTACCCATCCCTGAAGGCGGGGGTGCATTTCATCACATTATCCATAATCCACTTTCACATAAGACACTTGAGGAAAACCTTTTTTTCCTTTTTGATTATTTAAAATATTTATATCCCACCTTATTTCCATGAATTAAACACAGCCTGTGTAAACAAGCTTGCAGTATAAACTTTTCTGAGAAGACTAAACCATATCCAGCTACGAAACAGTCACAGCATCTTTTTTGTTGTTCTTCAGTCGCACAGTTGAGTCCGACTCTTCGTGACCCCATGGACCAGATCACGCCAGGCCTTCCTGTCTTCTGCCGTCCTCTGAAGTTTGCTCAATTTCATGTTCGTTGCATCTATGACACTGTCTAACCATCTCATCCTTTGCCGTCCCCGTCTTCTTTGACCTTCAATCTTTCCCAGCATCAGGGTCTTCTCCAGTGAGTGCTCCCTTCTCATTTGGTGGCCAAAGTATTTGTGCTTCAGTTTCATTATCTAGCCTTCCAGGGAACAGTCATTTTAGGATTGACTGATTTGATCTTCTTGCAGTCCAAGGGACTCTCATGAGGCTTCTCCAGCACCATAGTTCAAAAGAAAGCATCTATTCTTCGGCGCTCGGCCTTCCTTATAGTCCAGCTCTCGCAGCCATACATGACTACTGGGAATACCATTGCTTTGACCATGCGGACTTTTGTTGGCAGGGTGATGTCTCTACTTTTTATCATGCTGTTTAGGTTCGCCATCGCTTTCCTCCCAAGGAGCAGGCGTCTTTTAATTTCATGGCTACTGTCACAGTCTGCGGTGATCTGGGATCCCAAGAACGTGAAGTCTGTCACTACTTCCACGACTTCCCCTTCTATTTGCCAAGGAGAGATGGGGCCAGATGCTATGGTCTTAGTTTTCTGATGTTGAGTTTCAAGCCAACTTTTGTGCTCTCCTGTTTTATTCTGAGCAAGTCTTTCCTCCCAAGGAGCAGGCGTCTTTTAATTTCATGGCTACTGTCACAGTCTGCGGTGATCTGGGATCCCAAGAACGTGAAGTCTGTCACTACTTCCACGACTTCCCCTTCTATTTGCCAAGGAGAGATGGGGGCGGATGTGTTGAGCTTCAAGCCCACTTTTGCGCTCTCCTCTTTTATCCTGAGCAAGAGGCTCTTTAGGTCCTCTTCACTTTCTGTTGATGTACTCTGCATATATATTAAATAAGCAAGGTGACAATATATATCCTTGTCGTACTCCTTTTCCTATGCTGAACCAATCAGTTGTTCCATATCCGGTTCTAACTGTTGCTTCTTGACCCTTATACATGTTTCTCAAGAGA
>NW_015169859.1:225701-234124 GCF_001447785.1 Gekko japonicus | reverse complement strand
ATTTTTTGGTGTTAGTTCTATGAGGTGTTGTAGGTCTTCATAGAACCGGTCCACTTCAGCCTCTTCTGCATCAGTGGTTGGGGCATAGACTTGGATTACTGTGATGTTGAATGGTTTGCCTTGGAATTGGACCAAAATCATTCTGTCATTTTTGAGATTGTATCCCAGTACTGAATTTTGCACTCTCTTGTTGACTATAAAGGTGACACCATTTTTTCTACGAGATTCCTGGCCACAGTAGTAGATATAATGGTCTTCTGAGTGAAATTCGCCCATTCCTGTTCACTTTAGTTCACTGATTCGGGCGGCAGTCTTGCCATCTCATTTTTGACCACGTCAAGCTTACCTTGATTCATAGATCTTACATTCCAGGTTCCTATGCAGTACTTTCTTTGCAGCATCGGACTTTCCTTTCACCATCAGGCACATCCACAACTGAGCGTCCTTTCGGCTTTGGCCCAGCCACTTCACTCTTTCTGGGTTTACTTGTACTTGCCCTCTGCTCTTCCTCAGTAGCATATTGGACACCTTCTGACCTGAGGAGCTCATCTTCTGGCGTCATATCTTTTAGCCTTTTGATACATGGGGTTTTCTTGGCAAAAATACTGTGTGGGTTGCCATTTCCTTCTCCAGGGGATCACGCTTGGTCTGAGTTCTCTGCTGTGGCGTGTCTGTCTTGGGTGGCCCTCCACGGCATAGCCCACAGCCTCATCGAACCACGCAAGCCCCCTAGCCACGACAAGGCAGTGATCCATGAGGGGGATCTTTACTCAGAAGTAAATCCATTATATTAAATGGGGATTGTTCCCAGGAAAGTGACCAGGCCTGTTAAGCCAACAGTTTCTAAATATATTTGAAAATAGTATTAACACACATTTCTGAATGCATGACTAATCTTAAATATTTACCAAGATCCACAAATAGTTGCTTTCCTCCATGTTTTCCATTCACTATTAGAAAAGAAAGATTTGGATTTTCTGTTTGTTGTGATGTCTCTTTCTCCTGTATTCTGTGTGAATTCAGCTGCCAACTCTGTGACATGTCCTTGGTTACAATCTGGTTTTCAAGGCAACTAGGCAAATAAGAAGTATCTTCATAACTCTGAGAAACAGTAGAGACCACCTTTTCCTCTGGAACCAATGGATCTTTACTCTTAATTAAAAGAATAGCAGGTTGAAAAATTGTTCTTAAAAAGTTACCTTAAAATAAAAAAAAATTGAGAACACCATTAAAAAAAGCTATTTCAGATTTCATCAGAAACAATTCTGCTTGACGAGAATAAATCTACTTGAGAAACAAAACCAGAATGTACATAGAGTACAAATTCCTATAGCCAACAAGGAGACCCTGAGGAACAGAAGGCTAAAGTCTTATACATTTAAGTTGTGCCAAAATGAAAACACTAAACCAGCGTATCCAGTTACCCTAATTTAGTGCTGCCTCAGCATGCCTTAAAACCAAGTTTCATGCAAACCCTTTCCCCCCATTACATGTGCTCTATATTATATGACTTCAGTCAAATAAGGCAGTTTCATCTTCCCAAGGTACCCAATCACACTTTTGTATACTGCTGTTCCAGCTGATTTTAATATTTTAATTTTAAATATTTAAATATTTTATTTAATTCACTTTAATATTTATTTAATTCATTTATGTCCTCTTTTTCTACTCAATGGGGACCAAAAGTGGCTCACAACATTCTCCCCTTTCTCCCCGTTATCCTCACAAAAACCCTGTGAAGCTGTTTGGGCAAGCAGACAGTGACTTGCTTAAGGTCACCAAGCAAGCTTCCATGGCAGAGTGGGGACTTGAACCTGGGCATCCCAAATCACTGTACCATGCTCACACTGTATGCAGTCTAGGTTTACATTAACCTGCCTACATGTAGTGGTGCACAAAATCTGGGATCTCCTTTTATAGGTTATTTGAAAACCAGCACCCAGTCACCCTATTCATTTAATTCAAGCAAGAAACTTGGGGGTAGGGATCCCACCTTCACAGATTACTCTGTTAGCTTGATAGGCTATTACAATAGTCAGACTTTGGGGTACCTATGTCAGTGATATCCACCTCCCATGGAGACTTCCTGCTGGCCAAGAGAACCCTGAAGGTACTCCCACCGCTCAGCTGTTTCAGACTGTCTTGTGCAATCTCTCTACACTCAATCTCTTTAAACTTTAAAGGGACTGCAGAAGATAGCCCAAAACAGCTGAGCAGCAAGGAACAAGCTGCTCCCTGTCACTAAGCTGTTTTTTTGGCTTTCTGCGGTCCATTTCAACAAGGTTTGCAGAGCCAGCAACCAGTTCAGTTTGTGAACTTCCTGGTCTGGTTCATGGTTTGGCCATGAACTGAATTTTCCCAGTTCATGCCCATCTCTAGTGAACTCATCAGATCTGAGTTCACTTTTTGTTTTACTTCTTGGTGCTTGAGCTAGTTTTTTTTCTTTTTTGAAATCTACTGTACCATTAATCCTCCTCCTCTAGTACTCCATACAACCACATGCTTAAAATATAATTTTTTCCACTGACCCTCCTTCCCTTTTTTCCCTAATGTGTCTTCTCTTTCATTAAACTGTACTCCCATGCCAAATAAGGTTATATTTTTAATGTTTAGGCAGCACCAGCTTATGGGTTTGGATGTTATAGGCATTACTATAAAAGATGCAAACTGCATAACAAAACTTCTTCAGAGTCTAACACTGAGTTTAGGTACTGCAGTAAATAAGCACCATTTGTAATGAAAAATGAATTCCTGCAGTAAATTTATGGTTGTGGGATTCAGGACTTTTGGGCTTATTTCTATTGTTGTTGTTGTTGTTGTCTGAACATTAATAACTATTTAAAAGCCAATGTAACAATTAGAAGGATGTTTACAGTACATCCAGTTAACATATTTATAGGGATCACATTTGTTTTGAATGCATTTGAAATAAGTGCTACTTACCTATATCAATATTATTTTTAAAAGCAGCATTGTGGAGCTGAAATATTAAGTGGTAACTAAACTTTTCTTCAGTGCTAGAATCTAAATTCAAAACATCTTCAGATGAACATTTCATTCCATAGTATTGTTTTAATTTTTTACAAATGAACTGAAAAACAGAAAGTAGCATTTATTTTGACAACTTTGCCCTTATTTTCTTTGGGGCAGATGGATTTTTGTACATACAATAACAACAGAGACTTAAAAAAAAAGATGGAGAGGGCTGAAAAGCCAAACAAACATCCCCATGTTGAACACACTATGCAGAACTAAGACCCCATGTTTTCAATAGCAGTTCCTTTCATATGAAGGCTGCACAGAGAGATTGACTGTTTTACTTCCCTGCACCAGCTCCTTAAGTTTCACTGAAAATGGCTCCAGAAGCTCCCTCATTTTTGGGTGTGGATTTATATGTGGTTCAGGGGACTGTCATTGAAAGGGGGATGCCTTAAAAGCTCCTGTGCAGGCAGAGTAGATGATATATCCCCCTTTTGGATCCTGGTCAATACATTTAAGACAAACTGGTAGTGAAAAGTTAATTGTAATCAAATGTTTTCTTTTTTGCACCAAACCAAATGTTTCAACCCCCAGTTTAGCTTCCCTGCATTCCCCTTATCTTTTACATATGGCATGGGAAGTTAAGCATGCTGTCCCACTTTTCACCCAGCCTTAGATCTGTTCAGAGTAATAAATACCATTTCTGTCACCAGTGCACATCCTATCAAAATTGGTTTGGTTCTGAAGCAAAGTTAAACTATTGTTTAGGTCCATGTGAAGAAGCATTGGGGTCATGAACTCCATTCTCCCCTCTCCCTACATGCGCTGCAATTGCTTCCCTGCCTAGTTCGTGACAAACCATATGTTGCTGTTTATACATATAGACTGGCAAATCACATAAGAACATAAGAGACGCCAATGTTGGATCAGGCCAAAGGCCCATCCAGTCCAACACTCTGTATCACACAGTGGCCAGAAATACAAGTGCCATCAGGAGGTCCACCAGTGAGACTAGGACATTAGAAGCCCTCCCACTGTTGAACCCCCCAAGCACCAAGAAGACAGAGCATCACTTGCCCCAGAGTCCCTATCTATACCTTGTGGCTAATAGCTACTGATGGACCTCTGTTCCATATGCTTATCTAATTCCCTTTTGAAGCCGTCCATGCTTGTAACCGCCACCACTTCCTGTGGCAGTGAATTTCATGTGTTAATCACTCTTTGGGTGAAGAAGTACTTCCTTTTATCCGTTCTAACCCAACCGCTCAGCAATTTCATTGAGTGCCCACGAGTTCTTGTATTGTGAGAAAGGGAGAAAAGTACCTCTTTCTCTACCTGCTCTTTCCCATGAATAATCTTATAAACATCAATCATGTCACCCCTCAGTCATTGTTTCTCCAAGCTAAAGAGCCCTAAGCACTTTAACCTTTCCTCATAGGGAAAGTGTTCTAACCCTTTTATCATTCGAGTTGCCCTTTTCTGCACTTTTCCCAAAGCTATAATATCCTTTTTAAGGTGTGGTGACCAGAACTGCACACAGTATTCCAAATGAGGTCGCACCACTGATTTATATAGGGGCATTATGATATTGGCTGATCTGTTTTCAATACCCTTCCTAATAATCCCCAGCATAGCATTGACCTTCTTTATTGCAGTCACACACTGTCTCGACATTTTCAGTGAGTTATCCACTACAACTCCAAGATCTCTCTCTTGATCAGTCTCTGCCAGTTCAGACCCCATCAACGTGTATTTATAGTTAGGATTTTTGGCTCCAATGTGCATCACCTTGCACTTGGCCACATTGAACCCCATTTGCCATGTTGACGCCCACTCGCCCAAAATTGACAGATCCCTTTGGAGTGCCTCACAATCCTCACTGGTTTTCACCACCCTGAACAACTTTGTATCATCCGCAAATTTAGCCACTTCACTGCTTACTCCCATCTCCAAATCATTAATGAACAAGTTAAAAAGCAGTGGACCAAGTACTGATCCCTGCGGTACCCCACTGCTTACCCCCCTCCACTGGGAGAACTGCCCATTTATACTCACTCTCTGTTTTCTATTAATTAGCCAGTTTTTGATCCATAAAAGGACTTGTCCTTTTATCCCATGATTTTTGAGCTTGCTTAGGAGCCTTTGATGAGGAACTTTATCAAAAGCTTTCTGGAAGTCAAGGTAAACAATATCTATTGGATCCCCCTTGTCCACATGTTTGTTCACCCCCTCAAAGAACATTAACAGGTTAGTGAGACAAGATCTTCCCTTACAGAACCCATGCTGAGTCTGCCTCAATAGGTTTTGTTCATCTATGTGCCTACTAATTCTTTCCTTAATAACGGTTGCCACCAATTTACCCAGTATTGACGTCAGACTGACTGGCCTGTAATTTCCCGGATCTCCTCGAGAACACTTTTTAAAGATAGGAGTGACATTAGCTACCTTCCAGTCCTCAGGAATGGAGGTAGATTTTAAGGAAAGATTACATATTTTTGTCAGGAGATCCACAAGTTCACATTTGAGTTCTTTCAGAACTCTCGGATGTATGCCATCTGGGCCTGGTGATTTATCAGTTTTTAAGTTGTCTATCAGTTTTAGAACCTCCTCTCTTGTCACCTCAATCTAACTCAGGTCTTTCAACACCCCTCCCGAAATCACAATTCTGGTTTGCCCTGCAAGCCATGTGGTTTGCAATTTTGGTTTGCAGCACAAGCAAAAACCACAGTTTGTCATCTCAAATTATGGTCTGTCACAAAACAGGATGGAAAGGAGGGAAATACAGTGCATGATGGGACAGAGGAGGCTGGAGCATGCAGGTGCAAGGATCATTCACATTGTGCCAAGGCATGGTCTGAACCAAGCCATATGTTCAGCCAGGCTTGTGATACTATGACCTCACAGGTATCTGTAATTCCCCCAATCAGATTCAACTTTCATGTCCTCTGCTAAACTATGTACTCACGCTAGAAAATTCAGGATCCCACTGCAATACGAATGATCATATATCAGAACTTTGATGCAAATTTCAACTATGAAATAGTTATCTACTACAACTCCAAGATCTCTTTGATGCAAATTTCAACTATGAAAGTCTAATCTTTGCTCAAATTATAAGGGTTTATAGGTGTAATACTGCTCAAGCACATAGACTGGGAAATTTATGTTGAATTCTGCCTAATAACTTTGTAGGTCATACTTTAAACTTCCCCGAGATGACTGAAACTTCCAAAGAGATTCCACACTCTTCTTTGTCAGCTTATTCATTGTCATAGTTAGAATTTTTCCCCACTAATGTTCACTAACCTAAATTTACCTTCCTAATTTTTCTTACAATATTACCTCTATTAAGACTGCAACCATCTGCTGTCCATCAGCTCCTGGATTTGTTGATATGTAAAATTCCAAATCAAAGTACAGTTTGCAAACAGCATTTTCTGGAATAACTTCATAGCAGTGCATGAGACTTGTTTCATAATGTTTGCTAGATTAAATAAGAATCACCATTATCTGTATTTGTGGAAATGACAAACATTTTGAACAAAAATATATACTCAGATTTCTCTTTAATAAAACTGCAATAAAACTTAAGACTTGCAGTGCCAACACAACAGTACAGAGGATGAGCCATTAAAACCATTCTGCCAGCACGATGTCATAAAAAAATAAAGGTTCTGTAATGTTATGCCAAAGTGGCAGGCACTGAACCAGCAAAATGTTGGGGACTGCAGCCAAAAATCTAGAAGAGGTATATGCCTGCACACTTTTCTGAGAGTTTCCATCTCAAAAGGTACCCAGGCAATAAAATCCCCCAATTATTATTTTAAACTCTTCCATTATCAAGAACTTTTGATGATTTGACACAATAGTTTTTGGAGAGGACTGGAGGTGGAAGGAAGCAGTGGAAACAGAATGCAGGTACTGACGGCATCTCTTGCACCATACCCTAAACTGCTGGAGTTTTAACAGCTCGCAGGTAATTCATGTTCTGACTGCTAGTCTAAATTTTAGCCTATTTTTGAAAGTTGAATTTCAAAAAGCTGTCATTATTGATCATCTTGGACCAAACTTGCTTGAAAGTTGAATTTCAAAAAGCTGTCATTATTGATCATCTTGGACCAAACTTACTTGAAAGTGAAATCCAGTCGACAGACTCGTCTGCCTGCCTACCTGCCTATCTATCCTCATAAAGCTATCACCTTAAGCAGAAATTAAAATAGAAATTAAAGTAAAAAGACCTTAGTATTATTTCCCTGGTATTTAATTATTGAACCTATAAATACCACTGAAAGGGTGACAATATCGTTTGTATCCAATAATAGCCACATTACCTGGACTCTCATATTAAGAATTCTGCATTTTTAAGTAAAGGGGTGATTAAATTAGGCCTCAACTTGTTAAATATAGGACACTCTATAATCATGTGTTCAATGGTTTCAGCTTTGTCATATGAATGTCTGCATGTTCTGCTAGCATATGGTACTTTATTATATCTACCCTCCAAAATCACTGAGGGAAGGGCATTCATTCTTGCCAGCGTAAAAGCTCTTCTGAGCTTTGGTACTGTCAAACAATAAAAGTACCTTGGCAGTTGCATCGGGAGGGCAATTCCCAAGTAAAGGTTGAACATACCCTATGTGGCCTGATGGATGTACTAATAACATCCAACTTCCTAACATGCTTTTTTATTTGCCTAATTATATCTTTAGTCAAATAATTTACTTGAAAGTGAAATCCAATGGACAGACTAGTCATTATAGCGTTCCACTGAACACAAAACACACTATGATTTGAACCATAGTGTTCAGATACTTACTTGTAATAAAACCACAGTTCTGTGTATGTTGTCACAAGATAAAACCTCTGCTTATTTTCAGCATTCTTTTCCAATGCAAATACATGAACATCCTTTTAAATAATAACAACAACAACGAAAAGTTAGGTCCCCTTTTTTCACACAACTAAATAAGATACCTAAAAGCCAGTTAGTAGTTCGGTTCCTTCACTATGCTTGGCTTCCAATGCATACTCCTATGCACTGTAGTTAACACAAGAACAGGGAAGCTAAGCATGACTGAAGGATGACAATGTAGTGGATTCTGTGTGTGCAAACCAAGGACTTTGGCCAAACATTTTTCCACTGCCATTGCTCACCACTAACTGAAGAATCAGCCTACATATAATGATTCGTAACCAGCACTTTGTTTAGTTGGTCTTTAAACTACTGCCAGTGAATTTCACTAGATGAACTCAAGTTCTAATGGGGGGGGGGCGCATCCAAGTGCACTTCTACCACTCCATGAATAAGATTATAAGATGTATCATTCATATCTCCCATTAATCATCTCTTTTCTTAACTAAAAATCCCCCAAACTCTTTCTTTATACTCATTGACATTATTTAAGAAGTACTGCATTTATGTGCCTTGACCTGGATAGCCCAGG
>NW_015169859.1:216971-225617 GCF_001447785.1 Gekko japonicus | reverse complement strand
TACATACCTTGCATCTACTTCCACCTCCAACAGTCCTCTCTGTTTCCACAACTTCTACTTTACTGTTCACCAGTCCTAACTGCAAGCTAATCTAAATTTGCGAAAGTAGTACTAGGTACTATTCTAGAATATGCTCTTCAGTGTACATGAAGGAGAATGCATGTTAAATAAAACTGCACATGAAAAGCTAGTTATCTCAGTAAAGGGCTACTCTTAACCCATATTTATGACAAACTATCTTTCCACAAGTGGAAAAAGTTTGTGGGGTGAGAAACATACAATCCTTCAACTGCACTTTAAAGTAGAACAATCCAAATGGTATTTCTTTATGTTTGACGTTTGTCATTAGTTACTGTACAATCTTAAATACAAATTTTAAAGTAAGCAGTAAATTTAAAATTATGCTACTAACGAAACCTTCTAGATGCTATCATTGACCTAAGCTAGCAAGTCCCTAATAAAGTAGGTTTTCACAAAAGAGAAACACCATAATGGACATGGTGGTTTAGAGCAGGATGTAGGGATGGGCATGACCTGGCTCACAAACTAAAGGTCCTGACGAATTTTGGGCAGTTTGTGGTTCCCGAACTAAAGTTAAGAGAATATAAGAACATAAGAGAAGCCAATGTTGGATCAGGCCAATGGCCCATCTAGTCCAACACTGTCACACAGTGGCCAAAAATACCAGGTGCCATCAGGAGGTTCATCAGTGGGGCCAGAACACTAGAAGCCCTTCCACTGTTGCCCCACCCCCGAAGCACCAAGAATACAGTGCATCACCTGCCCCAGCCTGTGAGTTCCTATCTATACCTTGTGGCTAATAGGCACTGATGGACCTCTGCTCCATATGTTTATCCAGTTCCCTCTTGAAGCTGTCCATGCTTGTAGCCGCCGCCACCTCCTGTGGCAGATCAACCAGCACAAATTTTCAATGAACTTTTAAGCGGTTTGTGAATGGATACATTTCCAGATGCTCAATCAAAACATTTACCAAACTTCAAAGCAATGGGGGGGGGGGGATTCTCCAGCCTTGAAAACACTAATAGGGGCCCCTCCAAAGCTTAACATATATATATGCTCTGCATCCTCTCCTCTGTTGGGTGTTAGCAGTTAGACAGAGAGGTGGGGAACTTGTTAAACATAGAGCACTTCTCCCTTGGTGGGGTTTGGGTGTTCAGTGGACTGAGGGCTCTGAGCCACCTGTCTCTTTGCTCACGCTGAGCAAAGGGCTTAGCTACTGATTGCCTCGGCTGAGCACTCATATTTATACCACAGCCAGTTTGGTGTAGCGGTTAAGAGCGGCGGGCCATTCCTCCACATGCAGCTGCTGGATGACCTTGGGTCAGTCGCAGTTCTCTGAGAGCTGCTCTCTCAAGAGCAGTTCTCTCAGAGCTCTCTCAGACCCACCTTCCTCACAGGGTGTCTGTTGTGGGGAGAGGAAGGGAAGGAGATTGTAAAGTACTCTGAGACGCCGAGTGAAGGGCAGAGTATAAATCCAATCTCTTCTTCTTCATCCCACCCCCCTGCTTGTGAACACCTTTGTGTGCCATGAGGATGAAAGTGGGTGCAAAGGGTGCTTGTCGTGGGGGGAAGAAGTCCTCCATCTCCTGCATACCACAAGCCCCTGACCCCAGGCACCAAATCCATTCTGCCAGCCCACTCCAGTAAACCCGGCCCTAACAGGACATCAACAGGGGTCTTGGAGCTTCCTTCCCTGATCTGTTCCTGGCGCTCTCCAGTAAGGCAAAAGAGTTGTTACCGTAGCACTGCCCAGAGTTGCTAACACTCTTTGGAAAGGAGGACTCTGACAGCAGCTATTCAGAGGGTGGAGGCGGAAGCATCCTCCCCTTCCACATCCCAACTCCCTGTTGCTGCTCCTGCCTCAAATACCGAGCCCAGTGCCAGAAAGCAGCTGTGCCTCCTACCTTCTCTAATCCGGGGGCCCACACTTTGGAAACATTTCTACACCCTCCCTAGTGACCCCTGTATGGCAGAGTGCCAGATGTGCCACACTCATGACCAGAGGGGCACAACCCCCAACAGTTGTCTTCCAGTGTTGCTGCTGGAGAAAAGAGAGGCAGCCATCAGAGGAAGAGGCCCCACACATTGGGGGGATGCTTTCCTTTTTTCCGGTGTTGGGGGGGGGGGGGGGGGTATGACCAGGTGAAGTTTCCTTGTGAATTTGGTGTCACTCGCTTGTTCCTGAGCTGTTCCATAGGCTCCTGTAATTGCAGCTGTCTTTTCCAAAGAGAGCACTGGGGAGAACTTTTTGGGGGGTCTAACTGGGACCCTAGAAATATAATCTGCCCCCAACATGGAGAGATTGTAGAGAAGTGGGCGGCAGGGTGAGGTTCCCTGTGCGTTTGGTGTGTGTCGCTTCCGGGGGTCCATTCTATACACTTTTGAACCTGCGCCTGACATTTCCCCCAAAAACACTTTCCTGAGGTCATCTTCTCTGGGGGCGCCGTAACTCAGACCCCCTAAATCCAATCTGCACATAACTTACAAGGCATGTAGAGAAGCATCAGGGGAGGTCCCCTGTGAGCTTGGTGCCTCCAGCTTGCACAGGGTCCGTTCTAGACACTCCTGAACCTGCACCTGTCATTTCCCTAGAAAGCACTTTCCTGGGGGCATCTTTGGAGGGTCATAATTTGGACCCCGTAAATCCAATTCTCACCAAACTTGGAGGGCGGGTAGAGGACAGTCAGTCAGACATCCTCTGAATGTTTGGTGTCTCTAGCACACTGGGGGGGGGGCATTCTACTGCATCATGAACCTCACAAACCAAACCAGTTTATCTGGCGCCCAAAACTGGGCACACCATGAACTGAAATGAACCACATTTTCCTGGTTCATGCCCATCCCTAGTGGAATGTATTGCTTTGTAGAGTTTCCAGTCCTATATATCAGATCAACCTCAGTAGTAGTACTGAGAGATTTCAGCTCTGCCTCATGGTAACTATAACCTATACATACTGCAAGGGTCAGATTTGTCTTCAGTTTTTAACAGCTACAGCAGCTACTGGGGGCAATCCAACCAGCTTTCTGGAATGCACAGTCATCAATACGCTGACGACAGCACCCCCACCCCCAATCTGATACAGGTATCAGTTACTTATGCCAGTGTCAGGACTCTGTTATGGGTTTAATAAATCAGAATAGATTGAGGCTGGATCCAGGCAAGACAGAAGTTCTGATGTGTATATTTGCCTGAGAGCAGTGGACTTGCTTGTTCTACATAAGTTCATATTTATTATGAAGGATCAGGTTCACTGTCTGGGTACAGTATCAGCCCGTCTTGCTGCTTGATGCACTAGTGCCTACAGTGGTCATAATTTACCATCATTGGATAATAAGTCAGTTCCAATCCCTACCTTGCTACTATTATCCATGCTCCCATTTGGATTACTGTGGTGTGCTCTACACGGGGCTGCTCTTGAAGACAATTTGATAGCAGCAACAGAATCCTGCAGCCCTCCTTTCCATTTGGAGCAGACCACCGCGAAAAATCTCTCAAATGTGCCCTCTCTGTCTCCTGAGGTGGGCAGAGGAGGCTCTCTACCAGGACCCCTTCATTTTGGAGGTGAGTTTTGACAAGAACTTTGATGCACTGATTCTGTATCAATTTCTGTGTAATATTTTGCATAGTCTGAGTAGAACTACATTTCTTAAACACATTGTAATAAGTAATGAAGGTTTACATTATCAAAACACTATAATCAAAAGTTAAACTTATAAAATACCCTATGGGCAAAGCTTTACCACTAATGATTCACTATCATACCTCTTTACAATTCTTGGCAAAGTTAAATGCCTGGATTTGGCGATGAAACAGCTTCCAGATGGAGGATGGTTGCCAAGGTTTGGACAACAGTGGTCTGTAATGTGAGCACAGTGGCTTTTGTTGATACTGAGATGCTAGCTCTTCAATGTCTTTCGTTCTTTCTTCCCACTTTCTCTTTCTTTGTCCTAAAGCAATCAGCATATCAACATTTTGAGCTATTCAGAAAACTATTGAAATCAATATGATTTTTTTGAATTTCATCAAATTTCCATTTATAAATAACAAGTAGAGCTCATGAAAATTCAGAGACAAGTGTTGCAGGATGCAGCTTAGGAAACAGAAAAGGAAATGATTCTATTCTTGACTCTAGAGAGGCAGATAAAGTTGTGACTGGTTGTTTGTTGGCTTCCTCCAATCTGTTAAAGCCATAAGCAAATTTTGGCATTGGGACAGAGTGAACAAGAAGGTGAAAAACAAAGCACATTTAGGATTACTTGTCCCCATCAATCAGAAGTACTTCTCATTTTGTCACTGGCATCCTGCTTCTGACAGAACTTGAAGGGAACTGATAGTTGTTGTACATGCATGAAACAAGTCCCATGACAGAGGTATATTCTAGAGGACATGCACTTTAGGGCCACCCCATTTTTAACCAGGGTAATGACATCTGAATGCAAAACATTTACCTTGAAAAAGGTGCATGTATCACTGTTTTCCCTTTAAAATGCACATAAACAACACTTGTCGCCTCATGGAAGAAAAAGTCATAATTGTATATACAGATGTGTTAAAAATTAGTGCTGTACTTGGTACTTCTCACTCTCAGTGCTGAAATAACATATTTTAATATTAAGCCACTACATCCTTCATTGCACAGTGTCTATCACCAAATCAGTGCTAAATGCACCATCAGCATATAATCATAATATAAGGGCATCACTCCAAAAGCTGCAGACAAATATACTGGCATAAGTATTTAGAAGCATTTCCCTCCAAAGCATCCATCCACCCAGTATCTAAATTCTCAACAAATAATTCCCGCCTAGGTTTGAGAAGCATATATCTAATTCTGATCCCAGCCCCCATACAGAACAAACACTCAGCAGGGGAGACCAAATACAGTCTCCAGGGTTGCAGAAAAATACAAAAAATATGTTTAAAAAATGATGTTTTAGTAAAAAGACTAAGATTTCATGACATTATGTCACAAGGTCTTGGCTGCCATTTTGAGGGAGCTGAACGGGGGAGGAATGGAAACTGCCATCTCCACATGAACCAGGCAGGTGGTCCTGCAGGTGGACAGAGAGAAGCAGGAACTGCTGCTGAGCACGGGTAGGGGTGGGGTATGGGATCCCCCCACCTATGAGTCTCATGTGTCCACCACCGGTACAAACATATTTTCCTTATTGCACGCCAATAAAGGTAACTGGATTGATTGATATTTGATATTTTCCTTATGACAATCTGTATCTGCTGGGATTTGTTTCCAATACTACTTATCAGTAACTCTATGTTTGCTGTAAACATTTGCAAAGTGAACTTACCGGTGCTCATGAAAGGCACTAGACAGAGAAGTAGTCATTAACATTCATTAGACTCCTGATTAGATACAGCAAATATGGAAAAGAAAAAAATATCTGTAATTAAAGATATAAAACACTGTATTAATACAACGTAGACAACTTTTAATTGACTTTTATCCACAGAAATTCCTTAACCTTAATATACCTTTTTAGTTAATGATAGCACCTAAATGAAGTGACATTGTGTTTTTCATCCTGTGGGCCCCAACCCAGAAGCAGGTCAAAAAGCCTGTGAACATGGATCCAAGGCTTTTTCAGTTCTATTAATTTGTGCAAGCAATTTTTTTAGGTAGATCACCATATCAAGTAAATTTGGATTTGTGCATCACCAAACCAAAATGGTTAGAAACCACTGAAATAATAAATAAGATGCCCAGTATTTGTACTGCTCAAACTTTTGCTTTTATTGTTCCTCTAACAGGCATTTTTACTTTTATCAGCTATTAATATTTTTCACAAAGAACAAGCGCTCCATCTTGTAGAACACTGCAAATATTGGCAGAAAGATGGGGACATATGCTTCAATTGGCTTAACAGGGTGCAGTTTAAGTCAAAGAGAGCGTATTTTGGTCAGCATGACAGCAAGGTAATGTCCCACATTTGATTTTTTGGACATTATTTTGGGTTTGCTGTGTTTCAGCAGGGGTAGGCAACCCCATAAACAAATGCCAACAACAACCCACCAGACTATTTTGCTTGGCACTCAGGGCCAGATCTCTACCCAAGCAGCCAAGGCACTGGTAGCACTACTGTGGCCAGCAGGGCAGGAGTAGGCAACCAACATGGCTTATACCAGGGGTGGCCAAACTTCCTTAACGTGAGAGCCACACAGAATAAACATCAGATGTTTGAGAGCCACAAGACATGAGCAAATATAACCCACCAATTTTTATTGAAAAATATGCAAATTTGCTTTTTATTAACATTAAATAAGACTGCCAAAAGTAAAAACAAAAGTAGTAAGAACAGATATTGATAATGATAGTTAACTTTAAATGGGGAGGGAGGGGAGAAAGAGAGAGATAAAGAAAGGTGGAAAGGAAAAAAGTGGAAAGAAAGCAAATAGAAGGCGGGAGGGAGGAAGAGGTGGAAATAAGGCAACTTTAACTTTAAATGCATCTTCCAAGACCCCCACGCCAGCTGGATTGGCTTGGAGAAGGGTTTTAAAGAGACAAATGCTTTCTCCAAGTTGGCTGGTGGGGAGCGGAGTCTTTAAGAAGACATTTAGAGTTGCTTTCTTTCTCTGCTCCCCCCCATCTCAAGCCTATCTAGGGAGGGGAACACTGGCTGGGGAAGGGAAGACCCATTGGGAAGGCATGTCTCCCTTTCGCTTTCCCAGCCGCCCTGCAGAGAGCCACATGTGGCTCCCAAGCCACAGTTTGGCCACCCCTGGCTTATACCATTATCGCCTCCTAGACCACCACAGCCGCCAGATGATTCCACCCTCACCCTCCAGCATGCCTATACAAACCCTAAGCACACAAACACTGTGTTGGATCCAAATTAAACTTTCTGCTAATGGAAGGCACTTCTGTCAGCACAATAGAACTTGCCATTTCTTACTGTGGTGCTTTGATTTCCCCGAAATGTTGCTCTTGGAGGTTGGGATCTTCCAGGATGGCTTCAGAGGCAAACTGGGGATCTGCAGCAGGATGAGATAATTAGCAGAAATTACCTTCCCTTTCTGTTGGCAAAAAATTTATTCTAGATCCAGTGAGTGTCAGAAACTATCAACAAGAGGTGTACTAAGGAAAAGGAGGTATATGCTATGTGCACTCTGAGACACTGCAACTCATTCTCTAGGGAAGGACATTCCACTTATCTTTTCTACAATTCCAAGTACTAATTTTATCCACAGTTCCTTGTTAATTGAAACTTTAACTGATGGCAGAAGAGGTGACATGCAGCAGGTATATTCTCCAAAAGCAGCAGAAAAAACAACCAGGCCTCCCTGGAAAATCTCTCACCTAAGAGACAAAAGCCAGTGATACCTTTTATTAAGACTGACCAAAATAGTGCAAGCTTTCATGGTCTTCAGAATTCTTAATCTTGCTGGATCTCAAGAAACAAAAGGGGAGGGGAAGAGGGAAGGATCTTTCTTCATATTATCTTAAGGCTTTTTTGTCTTTGTTTCTTTTCTCCCTTCCTTACCCCCACCACCCTGATGAAGAGTCCAAAGAAATATACAAGCTTACATACCATGTTGTGGGGCTTCTACTTATCTTTTAAAAATTATTACATGGCTTTTGTTTTTCCCCTTTTGTTACAGTCCACAGGCAATGTTCCCTCTAAGCTGTGGAGTCTTGTGAGCAAAAATTCTACTTTGTGAGCTACTGGCATTAAAGTTGTGAGCAAGTGATTTGGCTACTGTATGAATTAGTTTGCTCTAGAGCCCTCCTTCCTGAGCTAAGACAAAAATGTGTGAGCTGGAGGCTAAAAAACTGAGCTAGCTCACACTAACTCAGCTTAGAGGGAACACTGTCCACAGGCTACCCACATTGTTCATAGCATACCCACTCATCAGAAGCAGGTCTTAGATGCCTACTGCCACCTAAAATGTGTCAAGATTGTCCTTCAGCACAAGGACGCTTCTGAGCAGGGACTAGTACATCTCATGATCTTACTTTTAAAACGTCCCCAGAAAAAAAATTAAGTTGGCTAGGGTTGCCAGCAACACTCCATCTAAGCTGTGGAGTCTTGTGAGCAAAAAATTCTACTTTGTGAGCTACTGGCATTAAAGTTCTGAGCGAGGGATTTGGCTAATACATAAATTAGTTTGCTCTGGAGCCATCCTTCCTGAGCTAAGACAAAAATTTATTTATTTATTTATTTATTTAATTCAATTTATACCCCGCCCTCCCCGCAATGCAGGCTCAGGGCGGCTTACATAGGGGCAAACGCCAATATAAAACATAATTAAAACCATTTAAAATCCAACAGTACAAAACATTCAAATATGTGAGCTGGAAGCTAAAAAACTTTTGTCTTTTCTAGATTGAAAGTCATTTTGTTACTTTAGGAACATAAAATATGACTATGGACATTTTTACTTGTCATGAAATTATCACAACTAGCATATTAAAAATAGAGTGTATCCAAAGAATTATTACAAACAGAATACCCACCCACATGCAAAAACAAAACTGAAACCTTTTTTATTTTCTTCTGACAATAGCACCTCCTAAAGGAAGAAATGCATCTTGTTCTTGCATTGGAGAGTTCAGTTTGTAACCTAGGACTTGCTTGTTCTCAGTGCACAGAAATTAGATTAATCTGATA
>NW_015169859.1:216417-216538 GCF_001447785.1 Gekko japonicus | reverse complement strand
AGTGTCCTTTTGGCTTACTGTTAGTAAAGTCTTTTCTTGCGCATTCCGAACCATTCTTCCTTATTTAGGTTGCCTCCCTTTCACGTCTCTCAAATTATATGAGCCTTTTCCCGCTCCTACA
>NW_015169859.1:215729-215873 GCF_001447785.1 Gekko japonicus | reverse complement strand
CCTTTCGCTTTCCCAGCCGCCCTGCAGAGAGCCACATGTGGCTCCCAAGCCACAGTTTGGCCACCCCTGGCTTATACCATTATCGCCTCCTAGACCACCACAGCCGCCAGATGATTCCACCCTCACCCTCCAGCATGCTGCCTA
>NW_015169859.1:215347-215513 GCF_001447785.1 Gekko japonicus | reverse complement strand
TAATTAGCAGAAATTACCTTCCCTTTCTGTTGGCAAAAAATTTATTCTAGATCCAGTGAGTGTCAGAAACTATCAACAAGAGGTGTACTAAGGAAAAGGAGGTATATGCTATGTCCACTCTGAGACACTGCAACTCATTCTCTAGGGAAGGACATGCCACTTATCT
>NW_015169859.1:214225-215237 GCF_001447785.1 Gekko japonicus | reverse complement strand
ATCCAAACAATTATTACAAACAGAATACCCACCCACATGCAAAAACAAAACTGAAACCTTTTTATTTTCTTCTGACAACAGCACCTCCTAAAGGAAGAAATGCATCTTGTTCTTGCACTGGAGAGTTCAGTTTGTAACCTAGGACTTGCTTGTCCTCAGTGCACAGAAATTAGATCAGTCTGATACTATATATATATATATATATATTTTAGAAATGATTTGAAAAATATTTGAACACCTTGTCTTAAATTATTTTATTTATCATGTTAAAATAAAACGTTCCATAATCAATTTTTTTCCTTTTCTTTTCGCAATTTTTCCAATTTTTTCAGAAAAAAACAAAAAAAGGCTTCAGGAAAAAAATCATTTCCCCCCCAAATTTTTCTAGTATTTTTCCGGGCCTTCACATCTCTACTTGCCCATAGGGAATAATGGAGACCACGCTTTCCCATAGAGGATAATGGAAAGGACGCTTGCCCATAGGGAATAATGGAAAGCACGCTTGCCCATAGGGAATAATGGAAAGCACGCTTGCCCATAGGGAATAATGGAAAGCACGCTTGCCCATAGGGAATAATGGAAAGCACGTTTGCCCATAGGGAATAATGGAAAGCACGCTTGCCCAGCATCGAGGGCCATAACTTTTTAAAGACCCCTTAACAAGAGCTGGGGGGACTGGAATGACCTCTCTCTTGTGATGTCCAACATCACACGTGATAGGTGGAATTTGCCCCTAGGAGCCCAAGGGGCTCAGGGAGGTGTGGAATGTTTTGCGCCCCCCGTTGCAGCCGCCGCCACGGCCATTGCAGCTGCCGCCGCCGCAGCAACCATAACTGTTTAAAGAGCCCCTAATGAGAGCTGGGGGAGCCAGAATGACCTCTGGTGTGTGATGTCCAAGCGGAAACGCCACATGCGAGAGGTGGAATTTGCCCCTAGGAGTCCAAGGTCACCACTCTGGGGCTCAGGGAGGCGAGGGAATGTTTCCTGCCCCGCCCCGCCATTGTAGCCTCGC
>NW_015169859.1:213271-213617 GCF_001447785.1 Gekko japonicus | reverse complement strand
GGGAGCTGGAATGAACTGATCTTTGGCGCGGTTCGTTCACTTGTAAACCCAGGAAATCAGCCACCACCAGGAAGTTGCAACCCTATTTAGCACACACAGAGAATATAAATATAACGGCCTAATAGAGTTTGAGTCCAGTGGCACCTTTAAGACCAACCGAGTTTTATTCAAGGTATAACCTTTCATGTCCAAGCACGCTCCTTCAGGTACAAGAGATCAGAATTACCCCAGCCACGAAAGCGCGCCAGAAAACGGAGTCGCGCGTAGGGCCGATCAGCCGGGCTTTCCTGCCCACTGCCTACCTCAGAGGGTTCGGCGATTGATGGATGCCACTTTACAGCCCCCG
>NW_015169859.1:212725-213036 GCF_001447785.1 Gekko japonicus | reverse complement strand
TCTCTCTAGTCTCATCCTCCCTCCTCGCCCCTCGACAGGCGCCATAACTCTTATTGTTCTTTCTAAACGCGCCCCCTTCCGCCTCCAACGCGTCGCTCCAGTCTTGAGATCCTAAACTGAGCCCGTGGCTGGTGGCTGACTAATATGGAGACGGGGTGTGTGTGTGTGTGTGTGTCTGTGACTGAGTGATCCCCCTTTCCTACTTCGAGGGCTGGTTTAGACACGTTAACCGACAGTAGAGCTTTTCCTTTCCCTCCCTGCAGTGGGGAAGGGCGGCGTGTTCTCTCTGGCAGGCGTGCAAAGAAAGAGCG
>NW_015169859.1:203642-212693 GCF_001447785.1 Gekko japonicus | reverse complement strand
CTTTGCGGTTTGGTTTTGTTTGTTTGTGGCTCTGCTCAGCTGTACGCTCGAAATCGCTTCCGACGTCTATGCAAAAGAGCGAAGTCCCAGCAGTGATGCTCTTCCCCCCCCCCCCTAATGCAACACGGATGTCCGTTGCTTTGCAAGCTTCTGTGTCTGCAAACCGTGTTCAGGGATGAAGCTGACTAGTTTCCCAGTTAGCAAGAGTAGGGAATCTAATCATTGCTAATAGTACCAAGGCAGAGGATGGTGGTTAGTTGGGATTAATGAAGCCACATTGAAAGGATGTGACTTGTAGGACAGTCTAATAGCTGTACTTGACACATGTAAAGGGGCTTTATAAAACCAGACTCCGTTTTTAATTCATGAGCTTGTCTTTGCTCATACAGCAACTCTTTTTGTTATGTTGCATACCACTCTTCCAAGAGTTCAGGTAGTACCCATGGGAACTTTCATTCTTTTCCAGACCATGGACTAATGAACGTTCAAATAGCCTTCTCGATAAAGCTACATTATATGTCTAAAAACTAGAGATGTGCAACACACCTACCCCAATAAATTTTGTAAGGGAAATTCTCTTTATGTCCGTCCAGTTTTGTTTCAGGTGACATTTCAGTTGTAACTTTACTGAAGACCAGTGACTGGGTCTGTAGAAGGACAACGTGGGAAATGAAGGAATATAGTTTTCCCCCCAAGCTTCCCAATATTTTTTTTATTTGTGTTACTGATTTCTAGCCCACCCTTCCCTGCACAGCAGGGCTCAGGGTGGGTTACATCATAAGAAAGAGTTAAAAAAATAATTTTACAATATTAAAAGAAACAGTTAATCAGTATTAGCACATAGTAAAACATTATGGGTGGTAACAATCAGGAGAGGACAGGTAAGAGGGAAATGGAAACCACAAGGACAGAAGTCAATGCACTTAAGATCATCGTATCCCTGATCATATGCCTTGTGGAATGTCTCTGGACCATTTCCTTTAGAGGGGGGAAAAGTACTTGGGGCACAGGGAAATCCCCCCCCCCATTTTATTCTGGGCTTTGACATCTCTAATAACTACAGCAGCCGTTCTCAAAGTTGAGCAACCGAAGCCGCCCCCCCCCCATTCTTATGAAACAGCCCCCTGTATGTGTGTTCTCTGTGGAAGGAAAGATGCAGCTACACTTTAAAAGCAAGTTTAAGAAAAATATTTTTTGGTTATTGGTACATGGCCTGTAAGGTCATGGCTTAGTGTACAGTTGATTCTATAAAGCCACATCGCAAAGGCCCTGACCCAAGTTGTAATCAATCCCCCCTCCCCTTGGAAGGGTCTTTGAGTTGGAGACATCAACAAACCTCCTTATTGGTTAACTTATAGATAGAAGTCAGCTGAACAGGGGTGAGAAGGGCCTGGAGAAACTTGCAAAGCAGTTAACAGAAAACACCATCATACAAAATCTGAACTTTCCATTTTCAGTTGAATGTTCATTCTCTTTCTTCCCCCCTCCCCCTGCTGAAATCCTTGCACTGGAGAGTGAAAATCAGTACATTATATTTACTTCAGACATTAAAACTGTCTGCAAAATATAGGAGTCAGTGAGATCTTCTAGGGACTAGACAAGAAGATAAATCTGCTTCCTGCACTGTAGCAACCCAGGCATCCGCGGACAATAGGTGTTGCACAACTTTTACTGTTCATTACTTTTAAATGTGAAAATAAAAGTATTCTTCTTGACATCTCATGTTTTGAAGTAGAAATGTCTTTGTTTACACAATACTAGCCAGTTTTACTTTGCGTTTCATTTATACATGTTCTCTCTGCAAGTATGCCTCTGTTCAGATGTCACAAATACACAGAGGTTTTTTGTAACAGACAATCTTGGCTGGTTATGCTACCACATTCTCTGGTTTCCTTCCCTCCCACATGGAGTGCAACTGAAAACTTCCTAGTTTTAGAGTACCAAGTTTGTGATCATCATAAATAAATTACTGCTTACGATATTGGGGTATGATACAAGAAGGCTCCCAGTGATGCGGAAATGTCCTTGTTCATACTTACACTTGAAGTCACCATAAACAAATGAATACATATCTGGAAATCAAATTACTTTCTGTTGTCTGCCCTTTTTGTGTGTGTGGCAGTCATATCACAGTTGACTTATGGCGCCCCTCCTGGGTTTTCAAGGCGAAAGATGGTTTGCCATTGCTTGGACCTACAGCGCCCCTCCTGGGTTTTCAAGGCGAAAGACGGTTTGCCATTGCTTGGACCTACGTCACCACCCTGGTATTTCTTGGTGGTCTCTCATCTAAATACTAGACAGGGCCAGCCCTATTTAGCTTCCGAGATCTGACAAGATCAGGCTAGCTTGGGCTATCCAGGTCAGGGTGTTGTCTCACCAGCAGATGTGAAACTAAACTGAGAAAACGGGAATGCTGGCTCCAGATAACAGCTCTCCTCAGTGACTGTAGGGCATAGAGTCACTGATCTAGACTGCACTAACACGGTTTTGCTAGTCTGTTTGCACAGGCACTGTCTCAGTAGCTCTTGGATATTGGGTACATTGATTCATCATACCTGTTAGTTACATGCCCCTGGTGTAAATGCCATTGTTAAGCATAACTATCAATAATGCACTGGGGTAAACCTTCATGAGATGCAAACCCTTGCATTTTTTGCTGAACTAACCATGGGATGCTGCAAAGTTCTTCAGAATAGCAAAGAAGTAAAGGGGTACTGTCTTGTGAATCTAACTGAAAGTGTCTTTTAGCAGTTGGTGATCTGCCTTTTTTAAGCCCTAAAGCTGGGGTATTCAGACCCAGAGGGAAAGATTCCTACAGAGCTGGAGAGGAGTCAACTCAAAAGAGTATACAAAATTTTGCTACAGTTCCCTATCTGTACTTATGAATGTAAATTAATAATTTTGAATAAATTTAAACGCCCATAGAAGTTAACGCAGTAACTGTCCATGCAAACATGGATTTCTATGGGGATTCAGATGCTGAATTTAGTGGCTAGGAAAGATGATGGTTAATGTTGAACTGCTGAATTTCCTGTGTGGAGCTGTCTGTTTAAAGAATAGTTCAGCCTACCATGGGTGAGAAAATAAGTGCTATTATAGCTTCTACCAAACATCTCATGATTGCTTTGTATTTGCTATCCAGTTCCTTTTTATATAGGTTCAGGCTGAGTTTGTTGCTTCAGAGTGCTTTTAAGAAGATATTTAGCCTATCTGTCATTCAGGCTAGTGTCACAAGTCATCCATGCAATCAGCTTTGAGAGAATTATCTTTAACTTTATGATTAAAATGCTTCTGGGCAGGGGACAAAGCAAAAAGTAGAACAGCAGTTAGCTGTGAATGTTTCCTAGAAAGCATTTGAGAGCATTTGAGATCCTTCATAGAATGAGATCATCCTCCCAAGAGAGGTGTGTACTCTGCTTGATAGAGTATGACATCAGTGCGTTAGCTAAGCAAGATGAGGTAATGCTTTAATCCTCTAGTGAAGCGGGTGGGTAGCAGCTTTGCCTTCTCAAGGGCTTCAATGCTTCACTACCATCAGTGCTGTGGAGCAGAAACAAATACAGCTGACAGAGCATGTCTCTGATGTACAAAATCATAATAGACGTCTGCTTATGGATGAATTTTTTGTGGTTCTTTGTTCTTTAAACGTGTATCCAACTGACTTAATTTCAAAGACAGTTTGTCTTTTCAAATGGGCTGTAATTACCATTTTTAAAGTAAGGAATGTTCTATTTCATTTTAAGCCTGTGCATGTATCTGATGTTCTGAGGAGCCACATTCTTAAACAGTTAAAAATACGGTGATAATCTTTATTCTTTGAGTTTTCTGGTCTTGCTACAGCATACACATTGTTATTGAAGCAGAGTTTCCGATAATGCTGTAAGCATTCCCTTTTCTGTTTCTTCTTTTATGATTTACAGCAGATCTAGTCCTCAGCATAACTACAGATCTAATGTTCCTTGAATCATTATCTATTAAACATTAAAACTGGATAATGCATTAGAATTGTGCTCTTATCTGATGCAAATTGAGGATCTCATTGTAAAGAAGTTGCCACTCCAGGGACTCACTCTGATAGTGCTCTTCATCCTGGCCGTGGGCTATTTGCTGCACAAAGGAGGGAACTCCACATTCAACACATAAACAGTTTTCTTTATTTACTAAATCCAAGGATGGAGTGGGTGAGCAGACAAGAAAACAAGGTAACAGTGCCGTACTCAATGCAAATAAAAGTCAAAATTACACAGCAGTTACCACAAGCAACAGCCCAAGCCTTCAAATGAATTCCTCATACAAGGCTCCTGAAGAGGGGTGAATTCCAAGGGTCTCTTGGCTCTCCTCCCATTTCCTACTTGGCTTTCTCTGTCTGATGACTAATGGCTGATAGTACTACACCAATTCTACTCCCTCTTTATCCATCTCACCTATTAAGCTATCTCAGCCTTAATTTGCCCCAGCTGTTACTACCATTCTGTGAAAGCAAAGGTTCTGGATGACTCAAACCATCTAAGGGGTTTACTCTACCTGCTACAGGGCCTAAAAAAAAGGAGGACATCATGAAAGGTTTGAACACTGCTGTCACACTTTACACTTGTGTTTGAACTAATTCATTTGATACTTGAGAAATTGATACCTAGTTTGGAGTTCCTTGTCTGATTATAGGGTTCTAAATCAGATTCAGGTTGATTATACTGGAGACAAAGCACTCAAACAGAACTTGTGGTGCATTTAAGAAATAATATGGAAAAGGTGCCCACTGTGATATTTTTTTCCTCTGTTTAGAATTAGAAGCTGCAATGATGGACACAAACCATATACTGAAATCATCACAGACTTTGACAGATGCAAAAAAAATCTCTGGTTCTGAAGGGTAAGTGTGGGTTTTGGTGGTAGTCTTTGTTTAGATTAATTGCTTCTTGCTGTTGGCAAAGGGTGTAGTCTCCAGATTACCAGGGCCCTTGGACAAGTGTCTCTATCCTTTTTTTTGGGGGGGGGGTAAAATAATTGGGAGGGAACTTATTTTACTGCCATACATAATTTTTATAATTTATAATGGTGCATAGAATTGTGCTATTTTGTACCTTTATGGAATTTACAAGTATAAAAGCCTGAGCTTTCTACAAGCAAATTACTACATTGAACTCTTCAACAGGGCTTCATTATAGCATATGCACATTATAGCATATTAATTGTGGACAAAATTAGTCACATCTAAGGAATATATTTCCTTGAAATCATGTGTTGTATGTCTACTATAGGAATTATTGTTAATGCTGTAGATTCTTACATTACAAAGTAGAACTTTGCCTTGAAAAACTTTTCTGTTATTTTGAAAGAGAAAATATTTCACAAGGTTTTTTGTTTTGTTTTTTTGCCTCAGTGCTCCTTTAAATTTCTAATTTTTCTACTGGGAAAACTGAAAAAAGTCTTTGAAGAGAAAAGGGATTCCCCCTCTCCCCAGCCAAATCTGTTCCGCACCCCCCACCATGGCCTTTACATATCTATTCTCTCACTAGACAGTGCAGTGGATTTTACCCCAATCCTTTCACTCCATTGATAAAAGTTTATTGATTTATTCATTTATTAAAATATTGTACTCCACCATGCTTTTTGGCCCACGTTTGGAGTCTTCTTCCAACTTAAGAGCTGCTTAAGTTGGAGGAAGAGCCACTTTGAAGTTGGATCAGCCCCATCTCCAGTATTTCGGTGACTTTATTTTCAGTTCTCTCAAATGTACAAGGCAACTAGTTTTTCCTAGCTGTTTCTTATTCCATGACTTCATAATAAATTTCTACTTGTGCAAAGCCCCATAGGTATAAATCAGACAATCAGTTTTACATTTAGCTTTATTCAACTGCTAAGATTCTACATTTTGCTTTGTCTTATTTCCTTATAGGAAGAGCATACCTGTCAGCAAATCTGTTGACTCTGTGATACAGGCAGATGAGAGTTACAGAATGGATCATGCAGAAATGGGGCTGTGTGTATTGGTCAACAATAAAAACTTTCATCCTGCTACTGGTATGGACTGCCTTTGCATTTCATGTGTGCACACATTCCTTAGTTAAAGTAAAAAGAATGACACACCCACCCAACTTCTGAGGTTCATAGAATCATAGTGTTGGAAGGGACCTCCAGGGTCATCTAGTCCAACCCCCTGCGCAATGCAGGAAATTCACAAATACCTCCCCCTCCACACCCACAGTGACCGCTGTTCCACACCCAGAACAGAAGATGACAAAAAACCCTCCAGGATTGATTTCTTACCCCAAAGTGACAATCAGCATTTCCCTGGGCATGTAAAAAAGGGCCACAAGAACTAAGTACTGAGGCCCTTCCTGCCCTCCCTCTCTTGTTCTGCCTAAGTTCACAGAATCCGCATTGCTGTCAGATGGCTATCTACCCTCTGTTTGAAAACCTCCAAAGAAGGAGAGCCCACCACTTCCCAAGGAAGCCTGCTCCACTAAGGAACTGCTCTGTCAGGAAGTTCTTCCTAATGTGTAGCCGAAAACTCTTCTGATTTAATTTCAACCGGTTGGTTCTGGTCCGACCTTCTGGGGCAACAGAAAACAACTCCACACTATCCTCTAGATGACAGCCCTTCAAGTACTTGAAGATAGTTATCATATCTCCTCTCCAGGCGAAACATGCCCAGCTCCCTCAACCTTTCCTCATAGGTCTTGATCTCCAAACCCCTCACCATCTTCGTTGCTCTCCTCTGGACACGTTCCAGCTTGTCTATATCCTTCTTAAATTGTGGTGCCCAAAATTGAACACAATACTAGGTGAGGTCTAACCAGAGCAGAGTAAAGTGGTACCATCACATCTTGTGATTTGGACACTATACTTCTGTTAATACAGCCCAAAATCGCATTTGCCTTTTTAGCAACCACATCACACTGCTGACTCATGTTCAGTGTATGGTCTACTAAGACCACTAGATCCTTTTCGCACATACTGCTGCCAAGACAAGTTTGCTCACCAAGAGATTTGCTGACTATCTTGCATTTGCTGGTTAATCATCCAACTGCATTCATTAAAATAATTTTTTGTAAAGATATTATGCATCCATTGTTTTCATTCCTGTTGTGTGTTCAGAATCAAATTGGTCTCATACTTTTAATTAAATTTTTGTGGGAGAGAAGTCTTCTGTCAACTATGCAGTTCCATATTTTATCAGTGTGAATAGAACTTTCCTGTGATGCAAACTGAAGAGCCAGTTTGGTGTAGTGGTTAAGTGTGTGTACTCTAATCTGGGAGAACCAGGTTTGATTCCCCACTCCTCCACTTGTACCTGCTGATGTGACCTTGGGTCAGTCACAAGCTCTGGCACAGCAGTTCCTGAAAGAGCAGTTTGTGTCAGAGTTCTCTCAGCCCCACCCACCTCCCAGGGTGTCTGTTGTGGGGAGGGAAAGGGAAAGGAGTTTGTAAACCGCTCTGAGACTCCAAGTGAAGGGCGGGGTATAAATCCAATCTCTTCTTCCTGCAATAACAGATTATTTTGGGAATTGAATTAACATTTTCCCCCTCTTAAATCTAAAGGGATGGCATATCGATCTGGTACGGATGCAGATGCTGCACGTGTTATAGAAACTTTCAGGACCTTGGGTTATACTGTCAAGCCATATAATGATCTTACCTGTAAACAGATGGTTGATGTTCTGCAAAATGGTGAGTAGCTACTTACTAGGCTAATTCTAATTGTGTTGAAACATAAAGTACAATAACCTAATTTAAAGGTTTAGTTTCAGTGTATCTTAGAAATGGGGAAACTGGCTATTAAATTAACTTTTGAGCATTCTACTTGTAAAGGCATCTTAATTACAGGGAGGGATTTATGGAGCAGTAGATTACATGCACACACAGGCATTGCTGTAGCATGCTCCACCACAACACAGACATACTGCTTTGGCACAGTCTGTCACCTGTTAGAGAGGAGAAGGCACCTCCCCCTGACCTTTTCTTTTTTTTAAGGGAATGTATGCATGCATCACTAATCACTGATTGCAGACCCAGCAGCAAGATGTCAGTTTTTTACCTCCATTCAACATCCTGCTATGTATGTAGATCCCAATCTAGAGAATGGGTTTTTTTTTTAATTAATGCAATGTGAATTCAATATACTGTTCAAAACTTAAATTGTTCCTCCGTCAAGAAGGGTGATAGATTCTGTACTTTTTTAGGAACATAATTAATTCTAGAAAATCTGTCTTATTATAGAAGAGGCTGTCCCTGCCTCATTTATCAATGGGTCATATAGCATTTTAGTAAGATTTATCTTAATGTACCTTATGGACAGAGGGACCTTATGGAGAATTTTAGGAATTGTGTTTGATCGTAAGTCCCAACTTATGTTAAGATGTTCAGTGGTTTGTAAGAGCACAGCAGAAGTCTCCTTGTTCTTCAATAGAGGCTAATAAGCCTAGTTCGAATACACATAGTATTGGGCTTTTGGTCACATTATGCACTGCTTATGGCTTCGTGCCTAGCTGCTTTTGATGCTGCTTGTCCCAGAGACCATCACAGCCACAAAATCACTTGTGGTGCTTTTGGAGAGGGCTTAAGTGCAGTCACCGCAACCAGTGTGGCCTGCATTAAGAAAAACAAGAAATGTGCTTATTTTGAAAATGAAGAATGTGATTAACTGAAACCATTTGGTCCACGGGGAAAACGTCAGATTGGTCTCTTGGATTTCTGACATTCAAATTCACTCTTTGTCTTCTTTTTTTAAGTTTCAAAGGATGATCACAGCAAGGAAAATTGCCTTGTCTGTGTCTTGTTAAGCCATGGAGAGGATGGTCTGATCTACGGTACAGATGGCCCCCTGGAGCTAAAAATGGTAACAAGCCTGTTCAGAGGAGATAGGTGCAAAACCTTAGCAGGAAAGCCAAAGCTTTTCTTTATTCAGGTAATTATACAAAGTGGTCAGATGGGTAGATTTGTAGTAACAGACTACACTGAAGTTGATGAAATGTTACATTGTGTATACATTTATAGAGTGGCACCTAAGAAGATACAAATATAGTCATTGGTCTACATTATCAGTTAACT